>NC_135501.1:114615535-114760535 GCF_052857255.1 Amblyomma americanum
CCCGAAAGGGGGCGTTGTCGAACAATGGAATCCGCCTTATAAAGAACGCCGCTCAAACCCAGGCTTCAGTTTGGCGCGGCGCGCGTCTAAGGCACTTTAAAGCATTTTGTTTGCTGTTGCAGTTCTGGAAGCATGCTGATTCCGTCGCCCAAGAAGCAACGCACGATTGCCACCTCCCGTGACTGTCTCGTCATCCTGCAGAGCATGCTCAACATGGGACGGAATTGACCCAAAAGGGGGCGTTGTCGAACAGTGGAATCCGCCTTATAAAGAACGCCGCTCAAACCCAGGCTTCAGTTCGGCGCGGCGCGCGTCTAAGGCACTTTCAAGCATTTTGTTTGGTGTTGCAGTTCTGGAAGCATGCTGATTCCGTCCCCCAAGAAGCAACGCATGATTGCCACTTCCCGTGACTGTCTTCTCATCCTGCAGCGCATTCTCAACGTGGGACGGAATTGACCCAAAAGGGGGCGTTGTCGAACAGTGGAATCCGCCTTATAAAGAACGCCGCTGCAAACCCAGGCTTCAGTTCGGCGCGGCGCGCGTCTAAGGCACTTTCAAGCATTTTGTTTGCTGTTGCAGTTCTGGAAGCATGCTGACCCGTCCCCCAAGAAGCAACGCATGATTGCCACTTCCCGTGACTGTCTTGTCATCCTGCAGCGCATTCTCAACGTGGGACGGAATTGACCCAAAAGGGGGCGTTGTCGAACAGTGGAATCCGCCTTATAAAGAACGCCGCTGCAAACCCAGGCTTCAGTTCGGCGCGGCGCGTCTAAGGCACTTTCAAGCAATTTGTTTTCTGTTGCAGTTCTGGAATCGTGCTGATTCCGTCGCCCAAGAAGCAACGCACGATTGCCACCTCCCGTGACTGCCTCGTCATCCTGCAGAGCATGCTCAACATGGGACGGAATTGACCCAAAAGGGGGCGTTGTCGAACAGTGGAATCCGCCTTATAAAGAACGCCGCTCAAACCCAGGCTTCAGTTCGGCGCGGCGCGCGTCTAAGGCACTTTCAAGCATTTTGTTTGGTGTTGCAATTCTGGAAGCATGCTGAGTCCGTCCCCCAAGAAGCAACGCATGATTGCCACTTCCCGTGACTGTCTTGTCATCCTGCAGCGCATTCTCAACGTGGGACGGAATTGACCCAAAAGGGGGCGTTGTCGAACAGTGGAATCCGCCTTATAAAGAACGCCGCTGCAAACCCAGGCTTCAGTTCGGCGCGGCGCGTCTAAGGCACTTTCAAGCAATTTGTTTGCTGTTGCAGTTCTGGAAGCGTGCTGATTCCGTCGCCCAAGAAGCAACGCACGATTGCCACCTCCCGTGACTGTATCGTCATCCAGCAGCGCATGCTCAACCTGGGATGGAATTGACCCAAAAGGGGGCGTTGTCGAACAGTGAAATCCGCCTTATAAAGAACGCCGCTGCAAACAAAGGCTTCAGTTCGGCGCGGCGGCGTCTAAGGCCCTTTCAAGCATTTTGTTTGCTGCTGCAGTTCTGGAAGCGTGCTGATTAAGTCGCGCAAGAAGAAAAGCACGATTGCTGCCTCCCGTGACTGTATCGTCATCCTGCAGCGCATGTTCAAACTGGGATGGAATTGACCCAAAAGGGGGCGTTGTCGAACATTGGAATCCGCCTTATAAAGAACGCCGCTGCAAACCCAGGCTTCAGTTCGGCGCTGCGCGCGTCTAAGGCACTTTCAAGCATTTTGTTTGCTGTTGCAGTTCTGGAAGCGTGCTGATTCCATAGCCAAAGAAGCAACTCCCAATTGACACTTCCCGTGGCTGTCTCGTCATCCTGAAGCGCATGCTCAACGTGGGACGGAATTGACCCGAAAGGGGGCGTTGTCGAACAATGGAATCCGCCTTATAAAGAACACCGCTGCAAACCCAGGCTTCAGTTCGGCGCGGCGCGCGTCTAAGGCACTTTCAAGCATCTTGTTTGCTGTTGCAGTTCTGGAAGAGTGCTGATTCCGTCGCGCAAGAAGCAACGCACTATTGCCGCCTCCCGTGACTGTATCGTCATCCTGCAGCGCATGCTCAACCTGGGATGGAATTGACCCAAAAGGGGGCGTTGTCGAACAGTGGAATCCGCCTTATAAAGAACGCCGCTGCAAACCAAGGCTTCAGTTCGGCGCTGCGCGCGTCTAAGGCACTTTCAAGCATTTTGTTTGCTGTTGGAGTTCTGGAAGCGTGCTGATTCCATAGCCCAAGAAGCAACTCCCAATTGACACTTCCCGTGGCTGTCTCGTCATCCTGAAGCGCATGCTCAACGTGGGACGGAATTTACCCGAAAGGGGGCGTTGTCGAACAATGGAATCCGCCTTATAAAGAACGCCGCTCAAACCCAGGCTTCAGTTTGGCGCGGCGCGCGTCTAAGGCACTTTCAAGCATTTTGTTTGCTGTTGCAGTTCTGGAAGCATGCTGATTCCGTCGCCCAAGAAGCAACGCACGATTGCCACCTCCCGTGACTGTCTCGTCATCCTGCAGAGCATGCTCAACATGGGACGGAATTGACCCAAAAGGGGGCGTTGTCGAACAGTGGAATCCGCCTTATAAAGAACGCCGCTCAAACCCAGGCTTCAGTTCGGCGCGGCGCGCGTCTAAGGCACTTTCAAGCATTTTGTTTGGTGTTGCAGTTCTGGAAGCATGCTGATTCCGTCCCCCAAGAAGCAACGCATGATTGCCACTTCCCGTGACTGTCTTGTCATCCTGCAGCGCATTCTCAACGTGGGACGGAATTGACCCAAAAGGGGGCGTTGTCGAACAGTGGAATCCGCCTTATATAGGACGCCGCTGCAAACCCAGGCTTCAGTTCGGCGCGGCGCGCGTCTAAGGCACTTTCAAGCATTTTGTTTGCTGTTGCATTTCTGGAAGCGTGCTGATTCCGTCACCCAATAAGCAACGCATGATTGCCACTTCCCATGACTGTCTTGTCATCCTGCAGCGCATTCTCAACGTGGGACGGAATTGACCCAAAAGGGGGCGTTGTCGAACAGTGGAATCCGCCTTATAAAGAACGCCGCTGCAAACCAAGGCTTCAGTTCGGCGCTGCGCGCGTCTAAAGCACTTTCAAGCATTTTGTTTGCTGTTGCAGTTCTGGAAGCATGCTGATTCCGTCGCCCAAGAAGCAACGCACGATTGCCACCTCCCGTGACTGTCTCGTCATCCTGCAGAGCATGCTCAACATGGGACGGAATTGACCCAAAAGGGGGCGTTGTCGAACAGTCGAATCCGCCTTATAAAGAACGCCGCTCAAACCCAGGCTTCAGTTCGGCGCGGCGCGCGTCTAAGGCACTTTCAAGCATTTTGTTTGGTGTTGCAGTTCTGGAAGCATGCTGATTCCGTCCCCCAAGAAGCAACGCATGATTGCCACTTCCCGTGACTGTCTTGTCATCCTGCAGCGCATTCTCAACGTGGGACGGAATTGACCCAAAAGGGGGCGTTGTCGAACAGTGGAATCCGCCTTATAAAGAACGCCACTGCAAACCCAGGCATCAGTTCGGCGCGGCGCGTCTAAGGCACTTTCAAGCAATTTGTTTGCTGTTTCAGTTCTGGAAGCGTGCTGATTCCGTCGCCCAAGAAGCAACGCACGATTGCCACCTCCCGTGACTGTATCGTCATCCTGCAGCGCATGCTCCACCTGGGATGGAATTGACCCAAAAGGGGGCGTTGTCGAACAGTGAAATCTGCCTTATAAAGAACGCCGCTGCAAACCAAGGCTTCAGTTCGGCGCGGCGGCGTCTAAGGCCCTTTCAAGCATTTTGTTTGCTGCGGCAGTTCTGGAAGCGTGCTCATTCCGTCGCGCAAGAAGCAACGCACGATTGCCGCCTCCCGTGACTGTATCGTCATCCTGCAGCGCATGCTCAACCTGGGATGGAATTGACCCAAAAGGGGGCGTTGTCGAACAGTGGAATCCGCCTTATGAAGAACGCCGCTGCAAACCCAGGCTTCAGTTCGGCGCTGCGCGCGTCTAAGGCACTTTCAAGCATTTTGTTTGCTGTTGCAGTTCTGGAAGCGTGCTGATTCCATAGCCCAAGAAGCAACTCCCAATTGACACTTCCCGTGGCTGTCTCGTCATCCTGAAGCGCATGCTCAACGTGGGACGGAATTGACCCGAAAGGGGGCGTTGTCGAACAATGGAATCCGCCTTATAAAGAACACCGCTGCAAACTCAGGCTTCAGTTCGGCGCTGCGCGCGTCTAAGGCACTTTCAGGTATTTTGTTTGCTGTTGCAGTTCTGGAAGCGTGCTGATTCCATAGCCCAAGAAGCAACTCCCAACTGACACTTCCCGTGGCTGTCTCGTCATCCTGAAGCGCATGCTCAACGTGGGACGGAATTGACCCAAAAGGGGGCGTTGTCGAACAGTGGAATCCGCCTTATAAATAACGCCGCTGCAAACCCAGGCTTCAGTTCGGCGCGGCGCGCGTCTAGGGCACTTTCAAGCATTTTGTTTGCTGTTGCAGTTCTGGAAGCGTGCTGATTCCGTCGCCCAAGAAGAAAAGCACGATAGCCACCTCCAGTAACTGTCACGTCACCCTGCAGCGCATGCTCAACGTGGGACGGAATTGGCCCAAAAGAGGGCGTTGTCGAACAGTGGAATCCGCCTTATAAAGAACGCCGCTGCAAACCCAGGCTTCAGTTCGGCGCGGCGCGCGTCTAAGGCACTTTCAAGCATTTTGTTTGCTGTTGCATTTCTGGAAGCGTGCTGATAACGTCGCCCAAGAAGCAACGCACGATTGCCACCTCCCGTGACTGTCTCGTCATATTGCAGCGCATGCTCAACGTGGGACGGAATTGACCCAAAAGGGGGCATTGTCTATCAGTGGAATCCGCCTTATAAAGAACGCCCCTACAAACCCAAGCTTCAGTTCGGCGCGGCGCGCGTCTAAGGCACTTTCAAGCATTTTTTTTGGTGTTGCAGTTCTGGAAGCGTGCTGATTCCGTCCCCCAAGAAGCAACGCATGATTGCCACTTCCAGTGACTGTCTTGTCATCCTGCAGCGCATTCTCAACGTGGGACGGAATTGACCCAAAAGGGGGCGTTGTCGAACAGTGGAATCCGCCTTATAATGAACGCCGCTGCAAACCCAGGCTTCAGTTCGGCGTGGCGCGCGTCTAAGGCACTTTCAATCATTTTGTTTGCTGTTGCATTTCTGGAAGCGTGCTGATTCCGTCGCCCAAGAAGCAACGCACGATTGCCACCTCCAGTGCAGTCTCGTCATTCTGCAGCGCATGCTCAACGTGGGACGGAATTGACCCAAAAGGGGACGTTGTCGAACAGTGGAATCCGCCTTATATAGGACGCCGCTGCAAACCCAGGCATCAGTTCGGCGCGGCGGCGTCTAAGGCACTTTCAAGCATTTTGTTTGTTGTTGCAGTTCTGGAAGCGTGCTGATTCCGTCGCCCAAGAAGCAACGCACGATTGCCACCTCCCGTGACTGTCTCGTCATCCTGCAGAGCATGCTCAACATGGGACGGAATTGACCCAAAAGGGGGCGTTGTCGAACAGTGGAATCCGCCTTATAAAGAACGCCGCTCAAACCCAGGCTTCAGTTCGGCGCGGCGCGCGTCTAAGGCACTTTCAAGCATTTTGTTTGGTGTTGCAGTTCTGGAAGCGTGCTGAATCCGTCCCCAAGAAGCAACGCATGATTGCCACTTCCCGTGACTGTCTTGTCATCCTGCAGCGCATTCTCAACGTGGGACGGAATTGACCCAAAAGGGGGCGTTGTCGAACAGTGGAATCCGCCTTATAAAGAACGCCGCTGCAAACCCAGGCTTCAGTTCGGCGCGGCGCGCGTCTAAGGCGCTTTCAAGCATTTTGTTTGCTGTTGCATTTCTGGAAGCATGCTGATTCCGTCCCCCAAGAAGCAACGCATGATTGCCACTTCCAGTGACTGTCTTTTCATCCTGCAGCGCATTCTCAACGTGGGAAGGAATTGACCCAAAAGGGGGCGTTGTCGAACAGTGGAATCCGCCTTAAAATGAACGCCGCTGCAAACCCAGGCTTCAGTTCGGCGTGGCGCGCGTCTAAGGCACTTTCAATCATTTTGTTTGCTGTTGCATTTCTGGAAGCGTGCTGATTCCGTCGCCCAAGAAGCAACGCACGATTGCCACCTCCAGTGCAGTCTCGTCATTCTGCAGCGCATGCTCAACGTGGGACGGAATTGACCCAAAAGGGGGCGTTGTCGAACAGTGGAATCCGCCTTATAAAGAACGCCGCTGCAAACCCAGGCTTCAGTTAGGCGCTGCGCGCGTTCAAGGCACTTTCAAGCATTTTGTTTGCTGTTGCAGTTCTGGAAGCGTGCTGATTCCATAGCCCAAGAAGCAACTCCCAATTGACACTTCCCGTGGCTGTCTCGTCATTCGGAAGCGCATGCTCAACGTGGGACGGAATTGACCCGAAAGAGGGCGTTGTCGAACAATGGAATCCGCCTTATAAAGAACACCGCTGCAAACCCAGGCTTCAGTTCGGCGCGGCGCGCGTCTAAGGCACTTTCAAGCATCTTGTTTGCTGTTGCAGTTCTGGAAGAGTGCTGATTCTGTCGCGCAAGAAGCAACGCACGATTTCCACCTCCCGTGACTGTCTCGTCATCCTGCAGCGCATGCTCAACGTGGGACGGAATTGACCCAAAAGGGGGCGTTGTCGAACAGTGGAATCCGCCTTTTAAATAACGCCGCTGCAAACCCAGGCTTCAGTTCGGCGCGGCGCGCGTCTAGGGCACTTTCAAGCATTTTGTTTGCTGTTGCAGTTCTGGAAGCGTGCTGATTCCGTCGCCCAAGAAGAAAAGCACGATAGCCACCTCCAGTAACTGTCTCGTCACCCTGCAGCGCATGCTCAACGTGGGACGGAATTGACCCAAAAGGGGGCGTTGTCGAACAGTGGAATCCGCCTTATAAAGAACGCCGCTGCAAACCCAGGCTTCAGTTCGGCGCGGCGCGCGTCTAAGGCACTTTCAAGCATTTTGTTTCCTGTTGCAGTTCTGGAAGCGTGCTGATAACGTCGCCCAAGAAGCAACGCACGATTGCCACCTCCCGTGACTGTCTCGTCATCTTGCAGCGCATGCTCAACGTGGGACGGAATTGACCCAAAAGGGGGCATTGTCTAACAGTGGAATCCGCCTTATAAAGAACGCCCCTACAAACCCAAGCTTCAGTTCGGCGCGGCGTTCGTCTAAGGCACTTTCAAGCATTTTGTTTGCTGTTGCAGTTCTGGAAGCGTGCTGATTCCGCCGCCCAAGAAGCAATGCACGATTGCCACCTCCGTGACTGTCTCGTCATCTTGCAGCGCATGCTCAACGTACGACAGAATTGACCCAAAAAGGGGCGTTGTCGAACAGTGGAATCCGCCTTATAAAGAACGCCGCTGCAAACTCAGGCTTCAGTTTGGCGCGGCGCGCGTCTAAGGCACTTTCAAGCATTTTGTTTGCTGTTGCAGTTCTGGAAGCATGCTGATTCCGTCGCCCAAGAAGCAACGCACGATTGCCACCTCCCGTGACTGGCTCGTCATCCTGCAGAGCATGCTCAACATGGGACGGAATTGACCCAAAAGGGGGCGTTGTCGAACAGTGGAATCCGCCTTATAAAGAACGCCGCTCAAACCCAGGCTTCAGTTCGGCGCGGCGCGCGTCTAAGGCACTTTCAAGCATTTTGTTTGGTGTTGCAGTTCTGGAAGCGTGCTGATTCCGTCCCCCAAGAAGCAACGCATGATTGCCACTTCCCGTGACAGTCTTGTCATCCTGCAGCGCATTCTCAACGTGGGACGGAATTGACCCAAAAGGGGGCGTTGTCGAACAGTGGAATCCGCCTTATAAAGAACGCCGCTGCAAACCCAGGCTTCAGTTTGGCGCGGCGCGCGTCTAAGGCACTTTCAAGCATTTTGTTTGCTGTTGCAGTTCTGGAAGCGTGCTGATTCCGTCGCCCAAGAAGCAACGCACGATTGCCACCTCCCGTGACTGTCTCGTCATCTTGCAGCGCATGCTCAACGTGGGACGGAATTGACCCAAAAGGGGGCATTGTCGAACAGTGGAATCCGCCTTATAAAGAACGCCGGTACAAATCCAAGCTTCAGTTCGGCGCGGCGTTCGTCTAAGGCATATTCAAGCATTTTGTTTGCTGTTGCAGTTCTGGAAGCGTGCTGATTCCGTCGCCCAAGAAGCAACGCACGATTGCCACCTCCCGTGACTGTCTCGTCATCTTGCAGCGCATGCTCAACGTGCGACAGAATTGACCCAAAAAGGGGCGTTGTCGAACAGTGGAATCCGCCTTATAAAGAACGCCGCTGCAAACCCAGGCTTCAGTTTGGCGCGGCGCGCGTCTAGGGCACGTTCAAGCAATTTGTTTTCTGTTGCAGTTCTGGAAGCGTGCTGATTCCGTCGCCCAAGAAGCAACGCACGATTGCCACCTCCCGTGACTGTCTCGTCATCCTGCAGAGCATGCTCAACATGGGACGGAATTGACCCAAAAGGGGGCGTTGTCGAACAGTGGAATCCGCCTTATAAAGAACGCCGCTCAAACCAAGGCTTCAGTTCGGCGCGGCGCGCGTCTAAGGCACTTTCAAGCATTCTGTTTGGTGTTGCAGTTCTGGAAGCATGCTGATTCCGTCCCCCAAGAAGCAACGCATGATTGCCATTTCCCGTGACTGTCTTGTCACCCTGCAGCGCATTCTCAACGTGGGACGGAATTGACCCAAAAGGGGGCGTTGTCGAACAGTGGAATCCGCCTTATAAAGAACGCCGCTGCAAACCCAGGCTTCAGTTCGGCGCGGCGCGTCTGAGGCACTTTCAAGCATTTTGTTTGCTGTTGCAGTGCTAGAAGCGTGCTGATTCCGTCGCCCAAGAAGCAACGAACGATTGCCACCTCCCGTGACTGTCTCGTCATCCTGCAGCGCATGCTCAACGTGGGATGGAATTAACCCAAAAGGGGGCGTTGTCGAACAGTGGAATCCGCCTTATAAAGAACGCCGCTGCAAACCCAGGCTTCAGTTCGGCGCGGCGCGCGTCTAAGGCGCTTTCAAGCATTTTGTTTGCTGTTGCAATTCTGGAAGCTCGCTGATTCCGTCGCCCAAGAAGCAACGCACGATTGCCGCCTCCCGTGACTGTCTCGTCATCCTGCAGCGCATGCTCAACGTGGGATGGAATTGACCCAAAAGGGGGCGTTGTCGAACAGTGGAATCCGCCTTATAAAGAACGCCGCTCAAACCCAGGCTTCAGTTCGGCGCGGCGCGCGTCTAGGGCACTTTCAAGCATTTTGTTTGCTGTTGCATTTCTGGAAGCGTGCTGATTCCATCGCCCAAGAAGCAACTCCCAATTGACACTTCCCGTGGCTGTCTCGTCATTCTGAAGCGCATGCTCAACGTGGGACGGAATTGACCCGAAAGAGGGCGTTGTCGAACAATGGAATCCGCCTTATAAAGAATACCGCTGCAAACCCAGGCTTCAGTTCGGCGCGGCGCGCGTCTAAGGCACTTTCAAGCATCTTGTTTGCTGTTGCAGTTCTGGAAGAGTGCTGATTCTGTCGCGCAAGAAGCAACGCACGATTTCCACCTCCCGTGACTGTCTCGTCATCCTGCAGCGCATGCTCAACGTGGGACGGAATTGACCCAAAAGGGGGCGTTGTCGAACAGTGGAATCCGCCTTTTAAATAACGCCGCTGCAAACCCAGGCTTCAGTTCGGCGCGGCGCGCGTCTAGGGCACTTTCAAGCATTTTGTTTGCTGTTGCAGTTCTGGAAGCGTGCTGATTCCGTCGCCCAAGAAGAAAAGCACGATAGCCACCTCCAGTAACTGTCTCGTCACCCTGCAGCGCATGCTCAACGTGGGACGGAATTGACCCAAAAGGGGGCGTTGTCGAACAGTGGAATCCGCCTTATAAAGAACGCCGCTGCAAACCCAGGCTTCAGTTCGGCGCGGCGCGCGTCTAAGGCACTTTCAAGCATTTTGTTTCCTGTTGCAGTTCTGGAAGCGTGCTGATAACGTCGCCCAAGAAGCAACGCACGATTGCCACCTCCCGTGACAGTCTCGTCATCTTGCAGCGCATGCTCAACGTGGGACGGAATTGACCCAAAAGGGGGCATTGTCTAACAGTGGAATCCGCCTTATAAAGAACGCCCCTACAAACCCAAGCTTCAGTTCGGCGCGGCGTTCGTCTAAGGCACTTTCAAGCATTTTGTTTGCTGTTGCAGTTCTGGAAGCGTGCTGATTCCGCCGCCCAAGAAGCAATGCACGATTGCCACCTCCGTGACTGTCTCGTCATCTTGCAGCGCATGCTCAACGTACGACAGAATTGACCCAAAAAGGGGCGTTGTCGAACAGTGGAATCCGCCTTATAAAGAACGCCGCTGCAAACTCAGGCTTCAGTTTGGCGCGGCGCGCGTCTAAGGCACTTTCAAGCATTTTGTTTGCTGTTCCAGTTCTGGAAGCATGCTGATTCCGTCGCCCAAGAAGCAACGCACGATTGCCACCTCCCGTGACTGGCTCGTCATCCTGCAGAGCATGCTCAACATGGGACGGAATTGACCCAAAAGGGGGCGTTGTCGAACAGTGGAATCCGCCTTATAAAGAACGCCGCTCAAACCCAGGCTTCAGTTCGGCGCGGCGCGCGTCTAAGGCACTTTCAAGCATTTTGTTTGGTGTTGCAGTTCTGGAAGCGTGCTGATTCCGTCCCCCAAGAAGCAACGCATGATTGCCACTTCCCGTGACAGTCTTGTCATCCTGCAGCGCATTCTCAATGTGGGACGGAATTGACCCAAAAGGGGGCGTTGTCGAACAGTGGAATCCGCCTTATAAAGAACGCCGCTGCAAACCCAGGCTTCAGTTTGGCGCGGCGCGCGTCTAAGGCACTTTCAAGCATTTTGTTTGCTGTTGCAGTTCTGGAAGCGTGCTGATTCCGTCGCCCAAGAAGCAACGCACGATTGCCACCTCCCGTGACTGTCTCGTCATCTTGCAGCGCATGCTCAACGTGGGACGGAATTGACCCAAAAGGGGGCATTGTCGAACAGTGGAATCCGCCTTATAAAGAACGCCGGTACAAATCCAAGCTTCAGTTCGGCGCGGCGTTCGTCTAAGGCATATTCAAGCATTTTGTTTGCTGTTGCAGTTCTGGAAGCGTGCTGATTCCGTCGCCCAAGAAGCAACGCACGATTGCCACCTCCCGTGACTGTCTCGTCATCTTGCAGCGCATGCTCAACGTGCGACAGAATTGACCCAAAAAGGGGCGTTGTCGAACAGTGGAATCCGCCTTATAAAGAACGCCGCTGCAAACCCAGGCTTCAGTTTGGCGCGGCGCGCGTCTAAGGCACGTTCAAGCAATTTGTTTTATGTTGCAGTTCTGGAAGCGTGCTGATTCCGTCGCCCAAGAAGCAACGCACGATTGCCACCTCCCGTGACTGTCTCGTCATCCTGCAGAGCATGCTCAACATGGGACGGAATTGACCCAAAAGGGGGCGTTGTCGAACAGTGGAATCCGCCTTATAAAGAACGCCGCTCAAACCAAGGCTTCAGTTCGGCGCGGCGCGCGTCTAAGGCACTTTCAAGCATTCTGTTTGGTGTTGCAGTTCTGGAAGCATGCTGATTCCGTCCCCCAAGAAGCAACGCATGATTGCCATTTCCCGTGACTGTCTTGTCACCCTGCAGCGCATTCTCAACGTGGGACGGAATTGACCCAAAAGGGGGCGTTGTCGAACAGTGGAATCCGCCTTATAAAGAACGCCGCTGCAAACCCAGGCTTCAGTTCGGCGCGGCGCGTCTGAGGCACTTTCAAGCATTTTGTTTGCTGTTGCAGTGCTGGAAGCGTGCTGATTCCGTCGCCCAAGAAGCAACGCACGATTGCCACCTCCCGTGACTGTCTCGTCATCCTGCAGCGCATGCTCAACGTGGGATGGAATTAACCCAAAAGGGGGCGTTGTCGAACAGTGGAATCCGCCTTATAAAGAACGCCGCTGCAAACCCAGGCTTCAGTTCGGCGCGGCGCGCGTCTAAGGCGCTTTCAAGCATTTTGTTTGCTGTTGCAATTCTGGAAGCTCGCTGATTCCGTCGCCCAAGAAGCAACGCACGATTGCCGCCTCCCGTGACTGTCTCGTCATCCTGCAGCGCATGCTCAACGTGGGATGGAATTGACCCAAAAGGGGGCGTTGTCGAACAGTGGAATCCGCCTTATAAAGAACGCCGCTCAAACCCAGGCTTCAGTTCGGCGCGGCGCGCGTCTAGGGCACTTTCAAGCATTTTGTTTGCTGTTGCAGTTCTGGAAGCGTGCTGATTCCGTCGCCCAAGAAGAAAAGCACGATAGCCACCTCCAGTAACTCTCTCGTCACCCTGCAGCGCATGCTCAACGTGGGACGGAATTGACCCAAAAGGGGGCGTTGTCGAACAGTGGAATCCGCCTTATAAAGAACGCCGCTGCAAACCCAGGCTTCAGTTCAGCGCGGCGCGCGTCTAAGGTACTTTCAAGCATTTTGTTTGCTGCTGCAGTTCTGGAAGCGTGCTGATAACGTCGCCCAAGAAGCAACGCACGATTGCCACCTCCCGTGACTGTCTCGTCATCTTGCAGCGCATGCTCAACGTGGGACGGAATTGACCCAAAAGGGTGCATTGTCTAACAGTGGAATCCGCCTTATAAAGAACGCCCCTACAAACCCAAGCTTCAGTTCGGCGCGGCGTGCGTCTAAGGCACTTTCAAGCATTTTGTTTGCTGTTGCATTTCTTGAAGCGTGCTGATTCCGTCGCCCAAGAAGCATCGCACAATTGCCACCTCCCGTGACTGTCTCGTCATCCTGCAGAGCATGCTCAACATGGGACGGAATTGACCCAAAAGGGGGCGTTGTTGAACAGTGGAATCCGCCTTATAAAGAACGCCGCTCAAACCCAGGCTTCACTTCGGCGCGGCGCGCTTCTAAGGCACATTCAAGCATTTTTTTGGTGTTGCAGTTCTGGAAGCATGCTGATTCCGTCCCCCAAGAAGCAACGCATGATTGACACTTCCCGTGGCTGTCTCGTCACCCTGCAGCGCATGCTCAACGTGGGACGGAATTGACCCAAAAGGGGGCGTTGTCGAACAGTGGAATCCGCCTTATAAAGAACGCCGCTGCAAACCCAGGCTTCAGTTCAGCGCGGCGCGCGTCTAAGGTACTTTCAAGCATTTTGTTTGCTGTTGCAGTTCTGGAAGCGTGCTGATTCCGTCGCCCAAGAAGAAACGCACGATAGCCACCTCCAGTAACTGTGTCGTCACCCTGCAGCGCATGCTCAACGTGGGACAGAATTGGCCCAAAAAGGGGGCGTTGTCGAACAGTGGAATCCGCCTTATAAAGAACGCCGCTGCAAACCCAGGCTTCAGTTCGGCGCGGCGTTCGTCTAAGGCAATTTCAAGCATTTTGTTTGCTGTTGCAGTTCTGGAAACGTGCTGATTCCGTCGCCCAAGAAGCAACGCACGATTGCCACCTCCCGTGACTGTCTCATCTTGCAGGGCATGCTCAACGTGCGACAGAATTGACTCAAAAGGGGGCGTTGTCGAACAGTGGAATCCGCCTTATAAAGAACGCCGCTGCAAACCCAGGCTTCAGTTTGGCGCGGCGCGCGTCTAAGGCACTTTCAAGCATTTTGTTTGCTGTTGCAGTTCTGGAAGCGTGCTGATTCCGTCACCCAAGAAGCAACGCACGATTGCCACCTCCAGTGACAGTCTCGTCATTCTGCAGCGCATGCTCAACGTGGGACGGAATTGAGTTGAAATGGGGAGTTGGCGAACAGTGGAATCCGCTTTATAAACAACGCCGCAGCAAAGCCAGGCTTCGGTTCAGCGCGGCGCGCGTCTAAGGCACTTTCAAGCATTTTGTTTGCTGTTGCAGATCTGGAAGCGCGCTGATTCCGTCGCCCAAGAAGCAACGCACGATTGCCGCCTCCCGTGACTGTATCGTCATCCTGCAGCGAATGCTCAACCTGGGATGGAATTGACCCAAAAGGGGGTGTTGTCGAACAGTGAAATCCGCCTTATAAAGAACGCCGCTGCAAACCAAGGCTTCAGTTCGGCGCGGCGGCGTCTAAGGCCCTTTGAAGCATTTTGTTTGCTGCTGCAGTTCTGGAAGCGTGCTGATTCCGTCGCGCAAGAAGCAACGCACGATTGCCACCTCCCGTGACAGTATCGTCATCCTGCAGCGCATGCTCAACCTGGGATGGAATTGACCCAAAAGGGGGCGTTGTCGAACAGTGGAATCCGCCTTATAAAGAACGCCGCTGCAAACCCAGGCTTCAGTTCGGCGCGGCGCGCGTCTAAGGCACTTTCAAGCATTTTGTTTGCTGTTGCAGTTCTGGAAGCGTGCTGATTCCATAGACCAAGAAGCAACTCCCAATTGACACTTCCCGTGGCTGTCTCGTCATCCTGAAGCGCATGCTCAACGTGGGACGGAATTGACCCGAAAGGGGACGTTGTCGAACAATGGAATCCGCCTAATAAATAACGCCGCTGCAAACCCAGGCTTCAGTTCGGCGCGGCGCGCGTCTAGGGCACTTTCAAGCATTTTGTTTGCTGTTGCAGTTCTGGAAGCGTGCTGATTCCGTCGCCCAAGAAGAAACGCACGATAGCCACCTCCAGTAACTGTGTCGTCACCCTGCAGCGCATGCTCAACGTGGGACGGAATTGACCCAAAAGGGGGCGTTGTCGAACAGTGGAATCCGCCTTATAAAGAACGCCGCTGCAAACCCAGGCTTCAGTTCGGCGCGGCGTTCGTCTAAGGCAATTTCAAGCATTTTGTTTGCTGTTGCAGTTCTGGAAGCGTGCTGATTCCGTCGCCCAAGAAGCAACGCACGATTGCCACCTCCCGTGACTGTCTCATCTTGCAGGGCATGCTCAACGTGCGACAGAATTGACCCAAGAGGGGGCGTTGTCGAACAGTGGAATCCGCCTTATAAAGAACGCCGCTGCAAACCCAGGCTTCAGTTTGGCGCGGCGCGCGTCTAAGGCACTTTCAAGCATTTTGTTTGCTGTTGCAGTTCTGGAAGCATGCTGATTCTGTCGCCCAAGAAGCAACGCACGATTTCCACCTCCCGTGACTGGCTCGTCATCCTGCAGCGCATGCTCAACATGGGACGGAATTGACCCAAAAGGGGGCGTTGTCGAACAGTGGAATCCATCTTATAAAGAACGCCGCTGCAAACCCAGGCTTCAGTTCCGCGCAGCGCGTCTAAGGCACTTTCAAGCATTTTGTTTGCTGTTGCAGTTCTGGAAGCGTGCTGATTCTGTCGCCCAAGAAGCAACGCACGATTGCCACCTCCCGTGACTGTCTCGTCATCTTGCAGCGCATGCTCATCGTGGGACGGAATTGACCCAAAAGGGGGCATTGTCGAACAGTGGAATCCGCCTTATAAAGAACGCCGCTACAAATCCAAGCTTCAGTTCGGCGCGGCGTTCGTCTAAGGCACTTTCAAGCATTTTGTTTGCTGTTGCAGTTCTGGAAGCATGCTGTTTCCGTCGCCCAAGAAGCAACGCACGATTGCCACCTCCCTTGACTGTCTCGCCATCCTGCAGAGCATGCTCAACATGGGACGTAATTGACCCAAAAGGGGGCGTTGTCGAATGGGGGAATCCGCCTTATAAAGAACGCCGCTCAAACCCAGGCTTCAGTTCGGCGCGGCGCGCGTCTAAGGCACTTTCAAGCATTTTGTTTGGTGTTGCAGTTCTGGAAGCGTGCTGATTCCGTCCCCCAAGAAGCAACGCATGATTGCGACCTCCCGTGACTGTCTTGTCATCCTGCAGCGCATTCTCAACGTGGGACGGAATTGACCCAAAAGGGGGCGTTGTCGAACAGTGGAATCCGCCTTATAAAGAACGCCGCTGCAAACCCAGGCTTCAGTTCGGCGCGGCGCGCGTCTAAGGCACTTTCAAGCATTTTGTTTGCTGTTGCATTTCTGAAGCGTGCTGATTCCGTCGCCCAAGAAGCAACGCACGATTGCCACCTCCAGTGACAGTCTCGTCATTCTGCAGCGCATGCTCAACTTGGGAAGGAATTGACCCAAAAGGGGGCGTTGTCGAACAGTGGGATCCGCCTTATATAGGACGCCGCTGCGAACCCAGGCATCAGTTCGGCGCGGCGGCGTCTAAGGCACTTTCAAGCATTTTGTTTGCTGTTGCAGTTCTGGAAGCGTGCTGATTCCGTCGCCCTAGAAGCAACGCACGATTGCCACCTCCCGTGACTGTCTCGTCATCTTGCCGCGCATGCTCAATGTCGGACGGAATTGACCCAAAAGGTTGAGTTGTCGAACAGTGGAATCCGCCTTATAAAGAACGCCGCTGGAAATCCAGGCTTCAGTTCGTCACGGCGCGCGTCTAAGGCACTTTCAAGCATTTTGTTTGCTGTTGCATTTCTGGAAGCGTGCTGATTCCGTCGCCCAAGAAGCAACGCACGATTGCCCCCTCCCGTGACTGTCTCGTCATCTTGCAGCGCATGCTCAACGTGGGACGGAATTGACCCAAAAGGGGGCATTGTCGAACAGTGGAATCCGCCTTATAAAGCACGCCGCTACAAACCCAAGCTTCAGTTCGGCGCGGCGTTCGTCTAAGGCACTTTCAAGCATTTTGTTTGCTGTTGCAGTTCTGGAAGCGTGCTGATTCCGTAGCCCAAGAAGCAACGCACGATTGCCACCTCCCGTGACTGTCTCGTCATCTTGCAGCGCATGCTCAACTTGCGACAGAATTGACCCAAAAGGGGGCGTTGTCGAACAGTGGAATCCGCCTTATAAAGAACGCCGCTCAAACCCAGGCTTCAGTTCGGCGCGGCGCGCGTCTAAGGCACTTTCAAGCATTTTGTTTGCTGTTGCAGTTCTGGAAGCGTGCTGATTCCGTCGCCCAAGAAGCAACGCACGATTGCCACCTCCCGTGACTGTCTCGTCATCCTGCAGCGCATGCTCAACGTGCGACAGAATTGATCCAAAAGGGGGCATTGTCGAACAGTGGAATCCGCCTTATAAAGAACGCCGCTACAAATCCAAGCTTCAGTTCGGCGCGGCGGCGTCTAAGACACTTTCAAGCATTTTGTTTGGTGTTGCAGTTCTGGAAGCGTGCTGATTCCGTCCCCCAAGAAGCAACGCATGATTGCCTCTTCCCGTGACTGTCTTGTCATCCTGCAGCGCATTCTCAACGTGGGACGGAATTGACCCAAAAGGGGGCGTTGTCGAACAGTGGAATCCGCCTTATAAAGAACGCCGCTGCAAACCCAGGCTTCAGTTCGGCGCGGCACGCGTCTAAGGCACTTTCAAGCATTTTGTTTGCTGTTGCAGTTCTGGAAGCGTGCTGATTCCGTCGCCCAAGAAGCAACGCATGATTGCCATTTCCCGTGACTGTCTTGTCACCCTGCAGCGCATTCTCAACGTGGGACGGAATTGACCCAAAAGGGGGCGTTGTCGAACAGTGGAATCCGCCTTATAAAGAACGCCGCTGCAAACCCAGGCTTCAGTTCAGCGCGGCGCGCGTCTAAGGTACTTTCAAGCATTTTGTTTGCTGCTGCAGTTCTGGAAGCGTGCTGATAACGTCGCCCAAGAAGCAACGCACGATTGCCACCTCCCGTGACTGTCTCGTCATCTTGCAGCGCATGCTCAACGTGGGACGGAATTGACCCAAAAGGGTGCATTGTCTAACAGTGGAATCCGCCTTATAAAGAACGCCCCTACAAACCCAAGCTTCAGTTCGGCGCGGCGTTCGTTTAAGGCACTTTCAAGCATTTTGTTTGCTGTTGCATTTCTTGAAGCGTGCTGATTCCGTCGCCCAAGAAGCATCGCACAATTGCCACCTCCCGTGACTGTCTCGTCATCCTGCAGAGCATGCTCAACATGGGACGGAATTGACCCAAAAGGGGGCGTTGTTGAACAGTGGAATCCGCCTTATAAAGAACGCCGCTCAAACCCAGGCTTCACTTCGGCGCGGCGCGCGTCTAAGGCACTTTCAAGCATTTTTTTGGTGTTGCAGTTCTGGAAGCATGCTGATTCCGTCCCTCAAGAAGCAACGCATGATTGCCACTTCCAGTGACTGTCTTGTCATCCTGCAGCGCATTCTCAACGTGGGACGGAATTGACCCAAAAGGGGGCGTTGTCGAACAGTGGAATCCGCCTTATAAAGAACGCCGCTGCAAACCCAGGCTTCAGTTCGGCGCGGCGCGTCTAAGGCACTTTCATGCAATTTGTTTGCTGTTGCAGTTCTGGAAGCGTGCTGATTCCGTGGCCCAAGAAGCAACTCCCAATTGACACTTCCCGTGGCTGTCTCGTCATCCTGAAGCGCATGCTCAACGTGGGACGGAATTGACCCGAAAGGGGACGTTGTCGAACAATGGAATCCGCCTTATAAATAACGCCGCTGCAATCCCAGGCTTCAGTTCGGCGCGGCGCGCGTCTAGGGCACTTTCAAGCATTTTGTTTGCTGTTGCAGTTCTGGAAGCGTGCTGATTCCGTCGCCCAAGAAGAAACGCACGATAGCCACCTCCAGTAACTGTGTCGTCACCCTGCAGCGCATGCTCAACGTGGGACGGAATTGGCCCAAAAAGGGGGCGTTGTCGAACAGTGGAATCCGCCTTATAAAGAACGCCGCTGCAAACCCAGGCTTCAGTTCGGCGCGGCGTTCGTCTAAGGCAATTTCAAGCATTTTGTTTGCTGTTGCAGTTCTGGAAGCGTGCTGATTCCGTCGCCCAAGAAGCAACGCACGATTGCCACCTCCCGTGACTGTCTCATCTTGCAGGGCATGCTCAACGTGCGACAGTATTGACCCAAAAGGGGGCGTTGTCGAACAGTGGAATCCGCCTTATAAAGAACGCCGCTGCAAACCCAGGCTTCAGTTTGGCGCGGCGCGCGTCTAAGGCACTTTCAAGCATTTTGTTTGCTGTTGCAGTTCTGGAAGCGTGCTGATTCCGTCACCCAAGAAGCAACGCACGATTGCCACCTCCAGTGACAGTCTCGTCATTCTGCAGCGCATGCTCAACGTGGGACGGAATTGAGTTGAAATGGGGAGTTGGCGAACAGTGGAATCCGCTTTATAAACAACGCCGCCGCAAAGCCAGGCTTCGGTTCAGCGCGGCGCGCGTCTAAGGCACTTTCAAGCATTTTGTTTGCTGTTGCAGATCTGGAAGCGCGCTGATTCCGTCGCCCAAGAAGCAACGCACGATTGCCACCTCCCGTGACTGTATCGTCATCCTGCAGCGCATGCTCAACCTGGGATGGAATTGACCCAAAAGGGGGTGTTGTCGAACAGTGAAATCCGCCTTATAAAGAACGCCGCTGCAAACCAAGGCTTCAGTTCGGCGCGGCGGCGTCTAAGGCCCTTTGAAGCATTTTGTTTGCTGCTGCAGTTCTGGAAGCGTGCTGATTCCGTCGCGCAAGAAGCAACGCACGATTGCCACCTCCCGTGACAGTATCGTCATCCTGCAGCGCATGCTCAACCTGGGATGGAATTGACCCAAAAGGGGGCGTTGTCGAACAGTGGAATCCGCCTTATAAAGAACGCCGCTGCAAACCCAGGCTTCAGTTCGGCGCGGCGCGCGTCTAAGGCACTTTCAAGCATTTTGTTTGCTGTTGCAGTTCTGGAAGCATGCTGATTCCATAGACCAAGAAGCAACTCCCAATTGACACTCCCCGTGGCTGTCTCGTCATCCTGAAGCGCATGCTCAACGTGGGACGGAATTGACCCGAAAGGGGACGTTGTCGAACAATGGAATCCGCCTTATAAATAACGCCGCTGCAAACCCAGGCTTCAGTTCGGCGCGGCGCGCGTCTAGGGCACTTCCAAGCATTTTGTTTGCTGTTGCAGTTCTGGAAGCGTGCTGATTCCGTCGCCCAAGAAGAAACGCACGATAGCCACCTCCAGTAACTGTGTCGTCACCCTGCAGCGCATGCTCAACGTGGGACGGAATTGACCCAAAAGGGGGCGTTGTCGAACAGTGGAATCCGCCTTATAAAGAACGCCGCTGCAAACCCAGGCTTCAGTTCGGCGCGGCGTTCGTCTAAGGCAATTTCAAGCATTTTGTTTGCTGTTGCAGTTCTGGAAGCGTGCTGATTCCGTCGCCCAAGAAGCAACGCACGATTGCCACCTCCCGTGACTGTCTCATCTTGCAGGGCATGCTCAACGTGCGACAGAATTGACCCAAGAGGGCGTTGTCGAACAGTGGAATCCGCCTTATAAAGAACGCCGCTGCAAACCCAGGCTTCAGTTCGGCGCGGCGCGCGTCTAAGGCACTTTCAAGCATTTTGTTTGGTGTTGCAGTTCTGGAAGCGTGCTGATTCCGTCCCCCAAGAAGCAACGCATGATTGCCACCTCCCGTGACTGTCTTGTCATCCTGCAGCGCATTCTCAACGTGGGACGGAATTGACCCAAAAGGGGGCGTTGTCGAACAGTGGAATCCGCCTTATAAAGAACGCCGCTGCAAACCCAGGCTTCAGTTCGGCGCGGCGCGCGTCTAAGGCACTTTCAAGCATTTTGTTTGCTGTTGCATTTCTGGAAGCGTGCTGATTCCGTCGCCCAAGAAGCAACGCACGATTGCCACCTCCATTGACTGTATCGTCATCCTGCAGCGCATGCTCAACCTGGGATGGAATTGACCCAAAAGGGGGTGTTGTCGAACAGTGAAATCCGCCTTATAAAGAACGCCGCTGCAAACCAAGGCTTCAGTTCGGCGCGGCGGCGTCTAAGGCCCTTTGAAGCATTTTGTTTGCTGCTGCAGTTCTGGAAGCGTGCTGATTCCGTCGCGCAAGAAGCAACGCACGATTGCCACCTCCCGTGACAGTATCGTCATCCTGCAGCGCATGCTCAACCTGGGATGGAATTGACCCAAAAGGGGGCGTTGTCGAACAGTGGAATCCGCCTTATAAAGAACGCCGCTGCAAACCCAGGCTTCAGTTCGGCGCGGCGCGCGTCTAAGGCACTTTCAAGCATTTTGTTTGCTGTTGCAGTTCTGGAAGCGTGCTGATTCCATAGACCAAGAAGCAACTCCCAATTGACACTCCCCGTGGCTGTCTCGTCATCCTGAAGCGCATGCTCAACGTGGGACGGAATTGACCCGAAAGGGGACGTTGTCGAACAATGGAATCCGCCTTATAAATAACGCCGCTGCAAACCCAGGCTTCAGTTCGGCGCGGCGCGCGTCTAGGGCACTTCCAAGCATTTTGTTTGCTGTTGCAGTTCTGGAAGCGTGCTGATTCCGTCGCCCAAGAAGAAACGCACGATAGCCACCTCCAGTAACTGTGTCGTCACCCTGCAGCGCATGCTCAACGTGGGACGGAATTGACCCAAAAGGGGGCGTTGTCGAACAGTGGAATCCGCCTTATAAAGAACGCCGCTGCAAACCCAGGCTTCAGTTCGGCGCGGCGTTCGTCTAAGGCAATTTCAAGCATTTTGTTTGCTGTTGCAGTTCTGGAAGCGTGCTGATTCCGTCGCCCAAGAAGCAACGCACGATTGCCACCTCCCGTGACTGTCTCATCTTGCAGGGCATGCTCAACGTGCGACAGAATTGACCCAAGAGGGCGTTGTCGAACAGTGGAATCCGCCTTATAAAGAACGCCGCTGCAAACCCAGGCTTCAGTTCGGCGCGGCGCGCGTCTAAGGCACTTTCAAGCATTTTGTTTGGTGTTGCAGTTCTGGAAGCGTGCTGATTCCGTCCCCCAAGAAGCAACGCATGATTGCCACCTCCCGTGACTGTCTTGTCATCCTGCAGCGCATTCTCAACGTGGGACGGAATTGACCCAAAAGGGGGCGTTGTCGAACAGTGGAATCCGCCTTATAAAGAACGCCGCTGCAAACCCAGGCTTCAGTTCGGCGCGGCGCGCGTCTAAGGCACTTTCAAGCATTTTGTTTGCTGTTGCATTTCTGGAAGCGTGCTGATTCCGTCGCCCAAGAAGCAACGCACGATTGCCACCTCCATTGACAGTCTCGTCATTCTGCAGCGCATGCTCAACGTGGGACGGAATTGACCCAAAAGGGGGCGTTGTCGAACAGTGGGATCCGCCTTATATAGGACGCCGCTGCAAACCCAGGCATCAGTTCGGCGCGGCGGCGTCTAAGGCACTTTCAAGCATTTTGTTTGCTGTTGCAGTTCTGGAAGCGTGCTGATTCCGTGGCCCAAGAAGCAACTCCCAATTGACACTTCCCGTGGCTGTCTCGTCATACTGAAGCGCATGCTCAACGTGGGACGGAATTGACCCGAAAGGGGACGTTGTCGAACAATGGAATTCGCCTTATAAATAACGCCGCTGCAATCCCAGGCTTCAGCTCGGCGCGGCGCGCGTCTAGGGCACTTTCAAGCATTTTGTTTTGCTGTTGCAGTTCTGGAAGCGTGCTGATTCCGTCGCCCAAGAAGAAACGCACGATAGCCACCTCCAGTAACTGTGTCGTCACCCTGCAGCGCATGCTCAACGTGGGACGGAATTGGCCCAAAAAGGGGGCGTTGTCGAACAGTGGAATCCGCCTTATCAAGAACGCCGCTGCAAACCCAGGCTTCAGTTCGGCGCGGCGTTCGTCTAAGGCAATTTCAAGCATTTTGTTTGCTGTTGCAGTTCTGGAAGCGTGCTAATTCCGTCGCCCAAGAAGCAACGCACGATTGCCACCTCCCGTGACTGTCTCATCTTGCAGGGCATGCTCAACGTGCGACAGTATTGACCCAAAAGGGGGCGTTGTCGAACAGTGGAATCCGCCTTATAAAGAACGCCGCTGCAAACCCAGGCTTCAGTTTGGCGCGGCGCGCGTCTAAGGCACTTTCAAGCATTTTGTTTGCTGTTGCAGTTCTGGAAGCGTGCTGATTCCGTCACCCAAGAAGCAACGCACGATTGCCACCTCCAGTGACAGTCTCGTCATTCTGCAGCGCATGCTCAACGTGGGACGGAATTGAGTTGAAATGGGTAGTTGGCGAACAGTGGAATCCGCTTTATAAACAACGCCGCCGCAAAGCCAGGCTTCGGTTCAGCGCGGCGCGCGTCTAAGGCACTTTCAAGCATTTTGTTTGCTGTTGCAGATCTGGAAGCGCGCTGATTCCGTCGCCCAAGAAGCAACGCACGATTGCCACCTCCCGTGACTGTATCGTCATCCTGCAGCGCATGCTCAACCTGGGATGGAATTGACCCAAAAGGGGGTGTTGTCGAACAGTGAAATCCGCCTTATCAAGAACGCCGCTGCAAACCAAGGCTTCAGTTCGGCGCGGCGGCGTCTAAGGCCCTTTGAAGCATTTTGTTTGCTGCTGCAGTTCTGGAAGCGTGCTGATTCCGTCGCGCAAGAAGCAACGCACGATTGCCACCTCCCGTGACAGTATCGTCATCCTGCAGCGCATGCTCAACCTGGGATGGAATTGACCCAAAAGGGGGCGTTGTCGAACAGTGGAATCCGCCTTATAAAGAACGCCGCTGTAAACCCAGGCTTCAGTTCGGCGCCGCGCGCGTCTAAGGCACTTTCAAGCATTTTGTTTGCTGTTGCAGTTCTGGAAGCGTGCTGATTCCATAGACCAAGAAGCAACTCCCAATTGACACTCCCCGTGGCTGTCTCGTCATCCTGAAGCGCATGCTCAACGTGGGACGGAATTGACCCGAAAGGGGACGTTGTCGAACAATGGAATCCGCCTTATAAATAACGCCGCTGCAAACCCAGGCTTCAGTTCGGCGCGGCGCGCGTCTAGGGCACTTCCAAGCATTTTGTTTGCTGTTGCAGTTCTGGAAGCGTGCTGATTCCGTCGCCCAAGAAGAAACGCACGATAGCCACCTCCAGTAACTGTGTCGTCACCCTGCAGCGCATGCTCAACGTGGGACGGAATTGACCCAAAAGGGGGCGTTGTCGAACAGTGGAATCCGCCTTATAAAGAACGCCGCTGCAAACCCAGGCTTCAGTTCGGCGCGGCGTTCGTCTAAGGCAATTTCAAGCATTTTGTTTGCTGTTGCAGTTCTGGAAGCGTGCTGATTCCGTCGCCCAAGAAGCAACGCACGATTGCCACCTCCCGTGACTGTCTCATCTTGCAGGGCATGCTCAACGTGCGACAGAATTGACCCAAGAGGGCGTTGTCGAACAGTGGAATCCGCCTTATAAAGAACGCCGCTGCAAACCCAGGCTTCAGTTCGGCGCGGCGCGCGTCTAAGGCACTTTCAAGCATTTTGTTTGGTGTTGCAGTTCTGGAAGCGTGCTGATTCCGTCCCCCAAGAAGCAACGCATGATTGCCACCTCCCGTGACTGTCTTGTCATCCTGCAGCGATTCTCAACGTGGGACGGAATTGACCCAAAAGGGGGCGTTGTCGAACAGTGGAATCCGCCTTATAAAGAACGCCGCTGCAAACCCAGGCTTCAGTTCGGCGCGGCGCGCGTCTAAGGCACTTTCAAGCATTTTGTTTGCTGTTGCATTTCTGGAAGCGTGCTGATTCCGTCGCCCAAGAAGCAACGCACGATTGCCACCTCCATTGACAGTCTCGTCATTCTGCAGCGCATGCTCAACGTGGGACGGAATTGACCCAAAAGGGGGCGTTGTCGAACAGTGGGATCCGCCTTATATAGGACGCCGCTGCAAACCCAGGCATCAGTTCGGCGCGGCGGCGTCTAAGGCACTTTCAAGCATTTTGTTTGCTGTTGCAGTTCTGGAAGCGTGCTGATTCCGTCGCCCTAGAAGCAACGCACGATTGCCACCTCCCGTGACTGTCTCGTCATCTTGCCGCGCATGCTCAATGTCGGACGGAATTGACCCAAAAGGTTGCGTTGTCGAACAGTGGAATCCGCCTTATAAAGAACGCCGCTGGAAATCCAGGCTTCAGTTCGTCACGGCGCGCGTCTAAGGCACTTTCAAGCATTTTGTTTGCTGTTGCATTTCTGGAAGCGTGCTGATTCCATCGCCCAAGAAGCAACGCACGATTGCCACCTCCCGTGACTGTCTCGTCATCCTGCAGCGCATGCTCAACGTGGGGCGGAATTGACCCAAAAGGGGGCGTTGTCGAACAGTGGAATCCATCTTATAAAGAACGCCGCTGCAAACCCAGGCTTCAGTTCGGCGCAGCGCGTCTAAGGCACTTTCAAGCATTTTGTTTGCTGTTGAAGTTCTGGAAGCGTGCTGATTCCGTCGCCCAAGAAGAAACGCACGATAGCCACCTCCAGTAACTGTGTCGTCACCCTGCAGCGCATGCTCAACGTGGGACGGAATTGGCCCAAAAAGGGGGCGTTGTCGAACAGTGGAATCCGCCTTATAAAGAACGCCGCTGGAAACCCAGGCTTCAGTTCGGCGCGGCGTTCGTCTAAGGCAATTTCAAGCATTTTGTTTGCTGTTGCAGTTCTGGAAGCGTGCTGATTCCGTCGCCCAAGAAGCAACGCACGATTGCCACCTCCCGTGACTGTCTCATCTTGCAGGGCATGCTCAACGTGCGACAGTATTGACCCAAAAGGGGGCGTTGTCGAACAGTGGAATCCGCCTTATAAAGAACGCCGCTGCAAACCCAGGCTTCAGTTTGGCGCGGCGCGCGTCTAAGGCACTTTCAAGCATTTTGTTTGCTGTTGCAGTTCTGGAAGCGTGCTGATTCCGTCACCCAAGAAGCAACGCACGATTGCCACCTCCAGTGACAGTCTCGTCATTCTGCAGCGCATGCTCAACGTGGGACGGAATTGAGTTGAAATGGGGAGTTGGCGAACAGTGGAATCCGCTTTATAAACAACGCCGCCGCAAAGCCGGGCTTCGGTTCAGCGCGGCGCGCGTCTAAGGCACTTTCAAGCATTTTGTTTGCTGTTGCAGATCTGGAAGCGCGCTGATTCCGTCGCCCAAGAAGCAACGCACGATTGCCACCTCCCGTGACTGTATCGTCATCCTGCAGCGCATGCTCAACCTGGGATGGAATTGACCCAAAAGGGGGTGTTGTCGAACAGTGAAATCCGCCTTATAAAGAACGCCGCTGCAAACCAAGGCTTCAGTTCGGCGCGGCGGCGTCTAAGGCCCTTTGAAGCATTTTGTTTGCTGCTGCAGTTCTGGAAGCGTGCTGATTCCGTCGCGCAAGAAGCAACGCACGATTGCCACCTCCCGTGACAGTATCGTCATCCTGCAGCGCATGCTCAACCTGGGATGGAATTGACCCAAAAGGGGGCGTTGTCGAACAGTGGAATCCGCCTTATAAAGAACGCCGCTGCAAACCCAGGCTTCAGTTCGGCGCGGCGCGCGTCTAAGGCACTTTCAAGCATTTTGTTTGCTGTTGCAGTTCTGGAAGCGTGCTGATTCCATAGACCAAGAAGCAACTCCCAATTGACACTTCCCGTGGCTGTCTCGTCATCCTGAAGCGCATGCTCAACGTGGGACGGAATTGACCCGAAAGGGGACGTTGTCGAACAATGGAATCCGCCTTATAAATAACGCCGCTGCAAACCCAGGCTTCAGTTCGGCGCGGCGCGCGTCTAGGGCACTTTCAAGCATTTTGTTTGCTGTTGCAGTTCTGGAAGCGTGCTGATTCCGTCGCCCAAGAAGAAACGCACGATAGCCACCTCCAGTAACTGTGTCGTCACCCTGCAGCGCATGCTCAACGTGGGACGGAATTGACCCAAAAGGGGGCGTTGTCGAACAGTGGAATCCGCCTTATAAAGAACGCCGCTGCAAACCCAGGCTTCAGTTCGGCGCGGCGTTCGTCTAAGGCAATTTCAAGCATTTTGTTTGCTGTTGCAGTTCTGGAAGCGTGCTGATTCCGTCGCCCAAGAAGCAACGCACGATTGCCACCTCCCGTGACTGTCTCATCTTGCAGGGCATGCTCAACGTGCGACAGAATTGACCCAAGAGGGCGTTGTCGAACAGTGGAATCCGCCTTATAAAGAACGCCGCTGCAAACCCAGGCTTCAGTTCGGCGCGGCGCGCGTCTAAGGCACTTTCAAGCATTTTGTTTAGTGTTGCAGTTCTGGAAGCGCGCTGATTCCGTCGCCCAAGAAGCAACGCACGATTGCCACCTCCCGTGACTGTATCGTCATCCTGCAGCGCATGCTCAACCTGGGATGGAATTGACCCAAAAGGGGGTGTTGTCGAACAGTGAAATCCGCCTTATAAAGAACGCCGCTGCAAACCAAGGCTTCAGTTCGGCGCGGCGGCGTCTAAGGCCCTTTGAAGCATTTTGTTTGCTGCTGCAGTTCTGGAAGCGTGCTGATTCCGTCGCGCAAGAAGCAACGCACGATTGCCACCTCCCGTGACAGTATCGTCATCCTGCAGCGCATGCTCAACCTGGGATGGAATTGACCCAAAAGGGGGCGTTGTCGAACAGTGGAATCCGCCTTATAAAGAACGCCGCTGTAAACCCAGGCTTCAGTTCGGCGCCGCGCGCGTCTAAGGCACTTTCAAGCATTTTGTTTGCTGTTGCAGTTCTGGAAGCGTGCTGATTCCATAGACCAAGAAGCAACTCCCAATTGACACTCCCCGTGGCTGTCTCGTCATCCTGAAGCGCATGCTCAACGTGGGACGGAATTGACCCGAAAGGGGACGTTGTCGAACAATGGAATCCGCCTTATAAATAACGCCGCTGCAAACCCAGGCTTCAGTTCGGCGCGGCGCGCGTCTAGGGCACTTCCAAGCATTTTGTTTGCTGTTGCAGTTCTGGAAGCGTGCTGATTCCGTCGCCCAAGAAGAAACGCACGATAGCCACCTCCAGTAACTGTGTCGTCACCCTGCAGCGCATGCTCAACGTGGGACGGAATTGACCCAAAAGGGGGCGTTGTCGAACAGTGGAATCCGCCTTATAAAGAACGCCGCTGCAAACCCAGGCTTCAGTTCGGCGCGGCGTTCGTCTAAGGCAATTTCAAGCATTTTGTTTGCTGTTGCAGTTCTGGAAGCGTGCTGATTCCGTCGCCCAAGAAGCAACGCACGATTGCCACCTCCCGTGACTGTCTCATCTTGCAGGGCATGCTCAACGTGCGACAGAATTGACCCAAGAGGGCGTTGTCGAACAGTGGAATCCGCCTTATAAAGAACGCCGCTGCAAACCCAGGCTTCAGTTCGGCGCGGCGCGCGTCTAAGGCACTTTCAAGCATTTTGTTTGGTGTTGCAGTTCTGGAAGCGTGCTGATTCCGTCCCCCAAGAAGCAACGCATGATTGCCACCTCCCGTGACTGTCTTGTCATCCTGCAGCGATTCTCAACGTGGGACGGAATTGACCCAAAAGGGGGCGTTGTCGAACAGTGGAATCCGCCTTATAAAGAACGCCGCTGCAAACCCAGGCTTCAGTTCGGCGCGGCGCGCGTCTAAGGCACTTTCAAGCATTTTGTTTGCTGTTGCATTTCTGGAAGCGTGCTGATTCCGTCGCCCAAGAAGCAACGCACGATTGCCACCTCCATTGACAGTCTCGTCATTCTGCAGCGCATGCTCAACGTGGGACGGAATTGACCCAAAAGGGGGCGTTGTCGAACAGTGGGATCCGCCTTATATAGGACGCCGCTGCAAACCCAGGCATCAGTTCGGCGCGGCGGCGTCTAAGGCACTTTCAAGCATTTTGTTTGCTGTTGCAGTTCTGGAAGCGTGCTGATTCCGTCGCCCTAGAAGCAACGCACGATTGCCACCTCCCGTGACTGTCTCGTCATCTTGCCGCGCATGCTCAATGTCGGACGGAATTGACCCAAAAGGTTGCGTTGTCGAACAGTGGAATCCGCCTTATAAAGAACGCCGCTGGAAATCCAGGCTTCAGTTCGTCACGGCGCGCGTCTAAGGCACTTTCAAGCATTTTGTTTGCTGTTGCATTTCTGGAAGCGTGCTGATTCCATCGCCCAAGAAGCAACGCACGATTGCCACCTCCCGTGACTGTCTCGTCATCCTGCAGCGCATGCTCAACGTGGGGCGGAATTGACCCAAAAGGGGGCGTTGTCGAACAGTGGAATCCATCTTATAAAGAACGCCGCTGCAAACCCAGGCTTCAGTTCGGCGCAGCGCGTCTAAGGCACTTTCAAGCATTTTGTTTGCTGTTGAAGTTCTGGAAGCGTGCTGATTCCGTCGCCCAAGAAGAAACGCACGATAGCCACCTCCAGTAACTGTGTCGTCACCCTGCAGCGCATGCTCAACGTGGGACGGAATTGGCCCAAAAAGGGGGCGTTGTCGAACAGTGGAATCCGCCTTATAAAGAACGCCGCTGGAAACCCAGGCTTCAGTTCGGCGCGGCGTTCGTCTAAGGCAATTTCAAGCATTTTGTTTGCTGTTGCAGTTCTG
This sequence comes from Amblyomma americanum, assembly GCF_052857255.1. NCBI lineage: Eukaryota > Metazoa > Arthropoda > Arachnida > Ixodida > Ixodidae > Amblyomma > Amblyomma americanum. Next base: position 114,644,653 of record NC_135501.1, read on the forward strand.
GAAGCGTGCTGATTCCGTCGCCCAAGAAGCAACGCACGATTGCCACCTCCCGTGACTGTCTCATCTTGCAGGGCATGCTCAACGTGCGACAGTATTGACCCAAAAGGGGGCGTTGTCGAACAGTGGAATCCGCCTTATAAAGAACGCCGCTGCAAACCCAGGCTTCAGTTTGGCGCGGCGCGCGTCTAAGGCACTTTCAAGCATTTTGTTTGCTGTTGCAGTTCTGGAAGCGTGCTGATTCCGTCACCCAAGAAGCAACGCACGATTGCCACCTCCAGTGACAGTCTCGTCATTCTGCAGCGCATGCTCAACGTGGGACGGAATTGAGTTGAAATGGGGAGTTGGCGAACAGTGGAATCCGCTTTATAAACAACGCCGCCGCAAAGCCGGGCTTCGGTTCAGCGCGGCGCGCGTCTAAGGCACTTTCAAGCATTTTGTTTGCTGTTGCAGATCTGGAAGCGCGCTGATTCCGTCGCCCAAGAAGCAACGCACGATTGCCACCTCCCGTGACTGTATCGTCATCCTGCAGCGCATGCTCAACCTGGGATGGAATTGACCCAAAAGGGGGTGTTGTCGAACAGTGAAATCCGCCTTATAAAGAACGCCGCTGCAAACCAAGGCTTCAGTTCGGCGCGGCGGCGTCTAAGGCCCTTTGAAGCATTTTGTTTGCTGCTGCAGTTCTGGAAGCGTGCTGATTCCGTCGCGCAAGAAGCAACGCACGATTGCCACCTCCCGTGACAGTATCGTCATCCTGCAGCGCATGCTCAACCTGGGATGGAATTGACCCAAAAGGGGGCGTTGTCGAACAGTGGAATCCGCCTTATAAAGAACGCCGCTGCAAACCCAGGCTTCAGTTCGGCGCGGCGCGCGTCTAAGGCACTTTCAAGCATTTTGTTTGCTGTTGCAGTTCTGGAAGCGTGCTGATTCCATAGACCAAGAAGCAACTCCCAATTGACACTTCCCGTGGCTGTCTCGTCATCCTGAAGCGCATGCTCAACGTGGGACGGAATTGACCCGAAAGGGGACGTTGTCGAACAATGGAATCCGCCTTATAAATAACGCCGCTGCAAACCCAGGCTTCAGTTCGGCGCGGCGCGCGTCTAGGGCACTTTCAAGCATTTTGTTTGCTGTTGCAGTTCTGGAAGCGTGCTGATTCCGTCGCCCAAGAAGAAACGCACGATAGCCACCTCCAGTAACTGTGTCGTCACCCTGCAGCGCATGCTCAACGTGGGACGGAATTGACCCAAAAGGGGGCGTTGTCGAACAGTGGAATCCGCCTTATAAAGAACGCCGCTGCAAACCCAGGCTTCAGTTCGGCGCGGCGTTCGTCTAAGGCAATTTCAAGCATTTTGTTTGCTGTTGCAGTTCTGGAAGCGTGCTGATTCCGTCGCCCAAGAAGCAACGCACGATTGCCACCTCCCGTGACTGTCTCATCTTGCAGGGCATGCTCAACGTGCGACAGAATTGACCCAAGAGGGCGTTGTCGAACAGTGGAATCCGCCTTATAAAGAACGCCGCTGCAAACCCAGGCTTCAGTTCGGCGCGGCGCGCGTCTAAGGCACTTTCAAGCATTTTGTTTAGTGTTGCAGTTCTGGAAGCGTGCTGATTCCGTCCCCCAAGAAGCAACGCATGATTGCCACCTCCCGTGACTGTCTTGTCATCCTGCAGCGCATTCTCAACGTGGGACGGAATTGACCCAAAAGGGGGCGTTGTCGAACAGTGGAATCCGCCTTATAAAGAACGCCGCTGCAAACCCAGGCTTCAGTTCGGCGCGGCGCGCGTCTAAGGCACTTTCAAGCATTTTGTTTGCTGTTGCATTTCTGGAAGCGTGATGATTCCGTCGCCCAAGAAGCAACGAACGATTGCCACCTCCATTGACAGTCTCGTCATTCTGCAGCGCATGCTCAACGTGGGACGGAATTGACCCAAAAGGGGGCGTTGTCGAACAGTGGGATCCGCCTTATATAGGACTCCGCTGCAAACCCAGGCATCAGTTCGGCGCGGCGGCGTCTAAGGCACTTTCAAGCATTTTGTTTGCTGTTGCAGTTCTGGAAGCGTGCTGATTCCGTCGCCCTAGAAGCAACGCACGATTGCCACCTCCCGTGACTGTCTCGTCATCTTGCCGCGCATGCTCAATGTCGGACGGAATTGACCCAAAAGGTTGCGTTGTCGAACAGTGGAATCCGCCTTATAAAGAACGCCGCTGGAAATCCAGGCTTCAGTTCGTCACGGCGCGCGTCTAAGGCACTTTCAAGCATTTTGTTTGCTGTTGCATTTCTGGAAGCGTGCTGATTCCATCGCCCAAGAAGCAACGCACGATTGCCACCTCCCGTGACTGTCTCGTCATCCTGCAGCGCATGCTCAACGTGGGGCGGAATTGACCCAAAAGGGGGCGTTGTCGAACAGTGGAATCCATCTTATAAAGAACGCCGCTGCAAACCCAGGCTTCAGTTCGGCGCAGCGCGTCTAAGGCACTTTCAAGCATTTTGTTTGCTGTTGCAGTTCTGGAAGCGTGCTGATTCCGTCGCCCAAGAAGCAACGCACGATTGCCCCCTCCCGTGACTGTCTCGTCATCTTGCAGCGCATGCTCAACGTGGGACGGAATTGACCCAAAAGGGGGCATTGTCGAACAGTGGAATCCGCCTTATAAAGCACGCCGCTACAAATCCAAGCTTCAGTTCGGCGCGGCGTTCGTCTAAGGCACTTTCAAGCATTTTGTTTGCTGTTGCAGTACTGGAAGCGTGCTGATTCCGTAGCCCAAGAAGCAACGCACGATTGCCACCTCCCGTGACTGTCTCGTCATCTTGCAGCGCAGGCTCAACTTGCGACAGAATTGACCCAAAAGGGGGCGTTGTCGAACAGTGGAATCCGCCTTATAAAGAACGCCGCTCAAACCCTGGCTTCAGTTCGGCGCGGCGCGCGTCTAAGGCACTTTCAAGCATTTTGTTTGCTGTTGCAGTTCTGGAAGCGTGCTGATTCCGTCGCCCAAGAAGCAACGCACGATTGCCACCTCCCGTGACTGTCTCGTCATCCTGCAGCGCATGCTCAACGTGCGACAGAATTGACCCAAAAGGGGGCATTGTCGAACAGTGGAATCCGCCTTATAAAGAACGCCGCTACAAATCCAAGCTTCAGTTTGGCGCGGCGGCGTCTAAGACACTTTCAAGCATTTTGTTTGGTGTTGCAGTTCTGGAAGCGTGCTGATTCCGTCGCCCAAGAAGCAACGCACGATTGCCACCTCCAGTGAATGTCTCGTCATTCTGCAGCGCATGCTCAACGTGGGACGGAATTGACCCAAAAGGGGGCGTTGTCGAACAGTGGAATCCGCCTTTTAGAGGACGCCGCTGCAAACCCAGGCATAAGTTCGGCGCGGCGGCGTCTAAGGCACTTTCAAGCATTTTGTTTGCTGTTGCAGTTCTGGAAGCGTGCTGAATCCGTCGCCCAAGAAGCAACGCACGATTGCCACCTCCCGTGACAGTCTCGTCATCCTGCAGAGCATGCTCAACATGGGACGGAATTGACCCAAAAGGGGGCGTTGTCGAACAGTGGAATCCGCCTTATAAAGAACGCCGCTCAAACCCAGGCTTCAGTTCGGCGCGGCACGCGTCTAAGGCACTTTCAAGCATTTTGTTTGCTGTTGCATTTCTGGAAGCGTGCTGATTCCGTGGCCCAAGAAGCAACGCACGATTGCCACCTCCAGTGACAGTCTCGTTATCCTGCAGCGCATGCTCAACGTGGGACGGAATACCCAAAAGGGGGCGTTGTCGAACACTGGAAACCGCCTTATATAGGACGCCGCTGCAAACCCAGGCGTCAGTTCGGCGCGGCGGCGTCTAAGGCACTTTCAAGCATTTTGTTTGCTGTTGCAGTTCTGGAAGCGTGCTGATTCCGTCGCCCAAGAAGCAACGCACGATTGCCACCTCCCGTGACTGTCTCGTCATCCTGCAGAGCATGCTCAACATTGGACGGAATTGCAACAAAAGGGGGCGTTGTCGAACAGTGGAATCCGCCTTATAAAGAACGCCGCTCAAACCCAGGCTTCAGTTCGGCGCGGCGCGCGTCTAAGGCACTTTCAAGCATTTTGTTTGGTTTTGCAGTACTGGAAGCGTGCTGATTCCGTCCCCCAAGAAGCAACGCATGATTGCCACTTCCCGTGACTGTCTTGTCATCCTGCAGCGCATTCCCAACGTGGGACGGAATTGACCCAAAAGGGGGCGTTGTCGAACAGTGGAATCCGCCTTATAAAGAACGCCGCTGCAAACCCAGGCTTCAGTTCGGCGCGGCGCGCGTCTAAGGCACTTTCAAGCATTTTGTTTGCTGTTGCATTTCTGGAAGCGTGCTGATTCCGTCGCCCAAGAAGCAACGCACGATTGCCACCTCCAGTGACTGTCTCGTCATCCTGCAGCGCATGCTCAACGTGGGACGGAATTGACCGAAAAGGGGGCTTTGTCGAACAGTGGAATCCGCCTTATATAGGACGCCGCTGCAAACCCAGGCTTCAGTTCGGCGCGGCGCGCGTCTAAGGCACTTTCAAGCATTTTGTTTGCTGTTGCATTTCTGGAATCGTGCTGATTCCGTCGCCCAAGAAGCAACGCACGATTGCCACCTCCCGTGACTGTCTCGTCATCCTGCAGAGCATGCTCAACATGGGACGGAATTGACCCAAAAGGGGGCGTTGTCGAACAGTGGAATCCGCCTTATAAAGAACGCCGCTCAACCCCAGGCTTCAGTTCGGCGCGGCGCGCGTCTAAGGCACTTTCAAGCATTTTGTTTGGTGTTGCAGTTCTGGAAGCATGCTGATTCCGTCCCCCACGAAGCAACGCATGATTGCCACCTCCCGTGACTGTCTTGTCATCCTGCAGCGCATTCTCAACGTGGGACGGAATTGACCGAAAAGGGGGCGTTGTCGAACAGTGGAATCCGCCTTATAAAGAACGCAGCTGCAAACCCAGGCTCAGTTCGGCGCGGCGCGCGTCTAAGGCACTTTCAAGTATTTTGTTTTCTGTTGCATTTCTGGAAGCGTGCTGATTCCGTCGCCCAAGAAGCAACGCACGATTGCCACCTCCAGTGACAGTCTCGTCATTCTGCAGCGCATGCTCAACCTGGGATGGAATTGACCCAAAAGAGGGCGTTGTCGAACAGTGAAATCCGCCTTATAAAGAACGCCGCTGCAAACCAAGGCTTCAGTTCGGCGCGGCGGCGTCTAAGGCCCTTTCAAGCATTTTGTTTGCAGCTGCAGTTCTGGAAGCGTGCTGATTCCGTCGCGCAAGAAGCAACGCACGATTGCCACCTCCTGTGACTGTATCGTCATCCTGCAGCGCATGCTCAACCTGGGATGGAATTGACCCAAAAGGGGGCGTTGTCGAACAGTGGAATCCGCCTTATAAAGAACGCAGCTGCAAACCCAGGCTTCAGTTCGGCGCGGCGCGCGTCTAAGGCACTTTCAAGCATTTTGTTTGCTGTTGCAGTTCTGGAAGCGTGCTGATTCCATAGACCAAGAACCAACTCCCAATTGACACTTCCCGTGGCTGTCTCGTCATCCTGAAGCGCATGCTCAACGTGGGACGGAATTGACCCGAAAGGGGGCGTTGTCGAACAATGGAGTCCGCCTTATAAATAACGCCGCTGCAAACCCAGGCTTCAGTTCGGCGCGGCGCGCGTCTAGTTCACTTTCAAGCATTTTGTTTGCTGTTGCAGTTCTGGAAGCGTGCTGATTCCGTCGCCCAAGAAGAAACGCACGATAGCCACCTCCAGTAGCTGTCTCGTCACCCTGCAGCGCATGCTCAACGTGGGACGGAATTGACCCAAAAGGGGGCGTTTTCGAACAGGGGAATCCGCCCTATAAAGAACGCCGCTGCAAATCCAGGCTTCAGTTCGGCGCAGCGCGTCTAAGGCACTTTCAAGCATTTTGTTTGCTGTTGCAGTTCTGGAAGCGTGCTGATAACGTCGCCCAAGAAGCAACGCACGAGTGCCACCTCCCGTGACTGTCTCGTCATCTTGCAGCGCATGCTCAACGTGGGGCGGAATTGACCCAAAAGGGGGCGTTGTCGAACAGTGGAATCCATCTTATAAAGAACGCCGCTGCAAACCCAGGCTTCAGTTCGGCGCAGCGCGTCTAAGGCACTTTCAAGCATTTTGTTTGCTGTTGCAGTTCTGGAAGCGTGCTGATTCCGTCGCCCAAGAAGCAACGCACGATTGCCCCCTCCCGTGACTGTCTCGTCATCTTGCAGCGCATGCTCAACGTGGGACGGAATTGACCCAAAAGGGGGCATTGTCGAACAGTGGAATCCGCCTTATAAAGCACGCCGCTACAAATTCAAGCTTCAGTTCGGCACGGCGCGCGTCTAAGGCACTTTCAAGCATTTTGTTTGGTGTTGCAGTTCTGGAAGCATGCTGATTCCGTCCCCCAAGAAGCAACGCATGATTGCCACCTCCCGTGACTGTCTTGTCATCCTGCAGCGCATTCTCAACGTGGGACGGAATTGACCGAAAAGGGGGCGTTGTCGAACAGTGGAATCCGCCTTATAAAGAACGCAGCTGCAAACCCAGGCTTCGGTTCAGCGCGGCGCGCGTCTAAGGCACTTTCAAGCATTTTGTTTGCTGTTGCAGATCTGGAAGCGCGCTGATTCCGTCGCCCAAGAAGCAACGCACGATTGCCACCTCCCGTGACTGTATCGTCATCCTGCAGCGCATGCTCAACCTGGGATGGAATTGACCCAAAAGGGGGTGTTGTCGAACAGTGAAATCCGCCTTATAAAGAACGCCGCTGCAAACCAAGGCTTCAGTTCGGCGCGGCGGCGTCTAAGGCCCTTTGAAGCATTTTGTTTGCTGCTGCAGTTCTGGAAGCGTGCTGATTCCGTCGCGCAAGAAGCAACGCACAATTGCCACCTCCCGTGACAGTATCGTCATCCTGCAGCGCATGCTCAACCTGGGATGGAATTGACACAAAAGGGGGCGTTGTCGAACAGTGGAATCCGCCTTATAAAGAACGCCGCTGCAAACCCAGGCTTCAGTTCGGCGCGGCGCGCGTCTAAGGCACTTTCAAGCATTTTGTTTGCTGTTGCAGTTCTGGAAGCGTGCTGATTCCATAGACCAAGAAGCAACTCCCAATTGACACTTCCCGTGGCTGTCTCGTCATCCTGAAGCGCATGCTCAACGTGCGACAGAATTGACCCAAGAGGGGGCGTTGTCGAACAGTGGAATCCGCCTTATAAAGAACGCCGCTGCAAACCCAGGCTTCAGTTTGGCGCGGCGCGCGTCTAAGGCACATTCAAGCATTTTGTTTGCTGTTGCAGTTCTGGAAGCATGCTGATTCTGTCGCCCAAGAAGCAACGCACGATTTCCACCTCCCGTGACTGGCTCGTCATCCTGCAGCGCATGCTCAACATGGGACGGAATTGACCCAAAAGGGGCGTTGTCGAACAGTGGAATCCATCTTATAAAGAACGCCGCTGCAAACCCAGGCTTCAGTTCCGCGCAGCGCGTCTAAGGCACTTTCAAGTATTTTGTTTGCTGTTGCAGTTCTGGAAGCATGCTGTTTCCGTCGCCCAAGAAGCAACGCACGATTGCCACCTCCCTTGACTGTCTCGCCATCCTGCAGAGCATGCTCAACATGGGACGGAATTGACCCAAAAGGGGGCATTGTCGAACAGTGGAATCCGCCTTATAAAGCACGCCGCTACAAATCCAAGCTTCAGTTCGGCGCGGCGTTCGTCTAAGGCACTTTCAAGCATTTTGTTTGCTGTTGCAGTTCTGGAAGCGTGCTGATTCCGTAGCCCAAGAAGCAACGCACGATTACCACCTCCCGTGACTGTCTCGTCATCTTGCAGCGCATGCTCAACTTGCGACAGAATTGACCCAAAAGGGGGCGTTGTCGAACAGTGGAATCCGCCTTATAAAGAACGCCGCTGCAAACCCAGGCTTCAGTTTGGCGCGGCGCGCGTCTAAGGCACTTTCAAGCATTTTGTTATCTGTTGCAGTTCTGGAAGCATGCTGATTTCGTCGCCCAAGAAGCAACGCACGATTGCCTCCTCCCGTGACTGTCTCGTCATCCTGCAGAGCATGCTCAACATGGGACGGAATTGACCCAAAAGGGGGCGTTGTCGAACAGTGGAATCCGCCTTATAAAGAACGCCGCTCAAACCCAGGCTTCAGTTCGGCGCGGCGCGCGTCTAAGGCACTTTCAAGCATTTTGTTTGCTGTTGCAGTTCTGGAAGCGTGCTGATTCCGTCGCCCAAGAAGCAACGCACGATTGCCACCTCCCGTGACTGTCTCGTCATCTTGCAGCGCATGCTCAACGTGGGACGGAATTGACCCAAAAGGGGGCGTTGTCGAACAGTGGAATCCGCCTTATAAAGAACGCCGCTACAAATCTAAGCTTCAGTTCGGCGCGGCGTTCGTCTAAGGCACATTCAAGCATTTTGTTTGCTGTTGCAGTTCTGGAAGCGTGCTGATTCCATCCCCCAAGTAGCAACGCATGATTGCCACTTCCCGTGACTGTCTTGTCATCCTGCAGAGCATTCTCAACGTGGGACGGAATTGACCCAAAAGGGGGCGTTGTCGAGAAGTGCAATCCGCCTTATGAAGAACGCCGCTGCAAACCCAGGCTTCAGTTCGCCGCGGCGCCCGTTTAAGGCACTTTCAAGCATTTTGTTTGCTGTTGCATTTCTGGAAGCGTGCTGATTCCGTCGCCCAAGAAGCAACGCACGATTGCCACCTCCCGTGACTGTCTTGTCATCCTGCAGAGCATTCTCAACATGGGACGGAATTGACCCAAAAGGGGGCGTTGTCGAACAGTGGAATCCGCCTTATAAAGAACGCCGCTCAAACCCAGGCTTCAGTTCGGCGCGGCACGCGTCTAAGGCACTTTCAAGCATTTTGTTTGCTGTTGCATTTCTGGAAACGTGCTGATTCCGTGGCCCAAGAAGCAACGCACGATTGCCACCTCCAGTGACAGTCTCGTTATCCTGCAGCGCATGCTCAACGTGGGACGGAATACAAAAAAGGGGGCGTTGTCGAACAGTGGAGACCGCCTTATATAGGACGCCGCTGCAAACCCAGGCGTCAGTTCGGCGCGGCGGCGTCTAAGGCACTTTCAAGCATTTTGTTTGCTGTTGCAGTTCTGGAAGCGTGCTGATTCCGTCGCCCAAGAAGCAACGCACGATTGCCACCTCCCGTGACTGTCTCGTCATCCTGCAGAGCATGCTCAACATGGGACGGAATTGCAACAAAAGGGGGCGTTGTCGAACAGTGGAATCCGCCTTATAAAGAACGCCGCTCAAACCCAGGCTTCAGTTCGGCGCGGCGCGCGTCTAAGGCACTTTCAAGCATTTTGTTTGGTTTTGCAGTACTGGAAGCGTGCTGATTCCGTCCCCCAAGAAGCAACGCATGATTGCCACTTCCCGTGACTGTCTTGTCATCCTGCAGCGCATTCCCAACGTGGGACGGAATTGACCCAAAAGGGGGCGTTGTCGAACAGTGGAATCCGCCTTATAAAGAACGCCGCTGCAAACCCAGGCTTCAGTTCGGCGCGGCGCGCGTCTAAGGCACTTTCAAGCATTTTGTTTGCTGTTGCATTTCTGGAAGCGTGCTGATTCCGTCGCCCAAGAAGCAACGCACGATTGCCACCTCCAGTGACTGTCTCGTCATCCTGCAGAGCATGCTCAACATGGGACGGAATTGACCCAAAAGGGGGCGTTGTCGAACAGTGGAATCCGCCTTATAAAGAACGCCGCTCAAACCCAGGCTTCAGTTCGGCGCGGCGCGCGTCTAAGGCACTTTCAAGCATTTTGTTTGCTGTTGCAGTTCTGGAAGCGTGCTGATTCCGTCGCCCAAGAAGCAACGCACGATTGCCACCTCCCGTGACTGTCTCGTCATCTTGCAGCGCATGCTCAACGTGGGACGGAATTGACCCAAAAGGGGGCGTTGTCGAACAGTGGAATCCGCCTTATAAAGAACGCCGCTACAAATCCAAGCTTCAGTTCGGCGCGGCGTTCGTCTAAGGCACATTCAAGCATTTTGTTTGCTGTTGCAGTTCTGGAAGCGTGCTGATTCCGTCCCCCAAGTAGCAACGCATGATTGCCACTTCCCGTGACTGTCTTGTCATCCTGCAGAGCATTCTCAACGTGGGACGGAATTGACCCAAAAGGGGGCGTTGTCGAGAAGTGCAATCCGCCTTATAAAGAACGCCGCTGCAAACCCAGGCTTCAGTTCGCCGCGGCGCCCGTTTAAGGCACTTTCAAGCATTTTGTTTGCTGTTGCATTTCTGGAAGCGTGCTGATTCCGTCGCCCAAGAAGCAACGCACGATTGCCACCTCCAGTGACTGTCTCGTCATCCTGCAGCGCATGCTCAACGTGCGACAGAATTGACCCAAAAGGGGGCATTGTCGAACAGTGGAATCCGCCTTATAAAGAACGCCGCTACAAATCTAAGCTTCAGTTCGGCGCGGCGGCGTCTAAGACACTTTCAAGCATTTTGTTTGGTGTTGCAGTTCTGGAAGCGTGCTGATTCCGTCCCCCAAAAAGCAACGCATGATTGCCTCTTCCCGTGAATGTCTTGTCATCCTGCAGCGCATTCTCAACGTGGGACGGAATTGACCCAAAAGGGGGCGTTGTCGAACAGTGGAATCCGCCTTATAAAGAACGCCGCTGCAAACCCAGGCTTCAGTTCGGCGCGGCGCGCGTCTAAGGCACTTTCAAGCATTTTGTTTGCTGTTGCATTTCTGGAAGCGTGCTGATTCCGTCGCCCAAGAAGCAACGCACGATTGCCACCTCCAGTGACAGTCTCGTCATTCTGCAGCGCATGCTCAACGTGGGACGGAATTGACCCAAAAGGGGGCGTTGTCGAACAGTGGAATCCGCCTTTTAGAGGACGCCGCTGCAAACCCAGGCATAAGTTCGGCGCGGCGGCGTCTAAGGCACTTTCAAGCATTTTGTTTGCTGTTGCAGTTCTGGAAGCGTGCTGAATCCGTCGCCCAAGAAGCAACGCACGATTGCCACCTCCCGTGACAGTCTCGTCATCCTGCAGAGCATGCTCAACATGGGACGGAATTGACCCAAAAGGGGGCGTTGTCGAACAGTGGAATCCGCCTTATAAAGAACGCCGCTCAAACCCAGGCTTCAGTTCGGCGCGGCACGCGTCTAAGGCACTTTCAAGCATTTTGTTTGCTGTTGCATTTCTGGAAACGTGCTGATTCCGTGGCCCAAGAAGCAACGCACGATTGCCACCTCCAGTGACAGTCTCGTTATCCTGCAGCGCATGCTCAACGTGGGACGGAATACAAAAAAGGGGGCGTTGTCGAACAGTGGAAACCGCCTTATATAGGACGCCGCTGCAAACCCAGGCGTCAGTTCGGCGCGGCGGCGTCTAAGGCACTTTCAAGCATTTTGTTTGCTGTTGCAGTTCTGGAAGCGTGCTGATTCCGTCGCCCAAGAAGCAACGCACGATTGCCACCTCCCGTGACTGTCTCGTCATCCTGCAGAGCATGCTCAACATGGGACGGAATTGCAACAAAAGGGGGCGTTGTCGAACAGTGGAATCCGCCTTATAAAGAACGCCGCTCAAACCCAGGCTTCAGTTCGGCGCGGCGCGCGTCTAAGGCACTTTCAAGCATTTTGTTTGGTTTTGCAGTACTGGAAGCGTGCTGATTCCGTCCCCCAAGAAGCAACGCATGATTGCCACTTCCCGTGACTGTCTTGTCATCCTGCAGCGCATTCCCAACGTGGGACGGAATTGACCCAAAAGGGGGCGTTGTCGAACAGTGGAATCCGCCTTATAAAGAACGCCGCTGCAAACCCAGGCTTCAGTTCGGCGCGGCGCGCGTCTAAGGCACTTTCAAGCATTTTGTTTGCTGTTGCATTTCTGGAAGCGTGCTGATTCCGTCGCCCAAGAAGCAACGCACGATTGCCACCTCCAGTGACTGTCTCGTCATCCTGCAGCGCATGCTCAACATGGGACGGAATTGACCCAAAAGGGTGCGTTGTCGAACAGTGGAATCCGCCTTATAAAGAACGCCGCTCAAACCCAGGCTTCAGTTCGGCGCGGCGCGCGTCTAAGGCACTTTCAAGCATTTTGTTTGGTGTTGCAGTTCTGGAAGCATGCTGATTCCGTCCCCCAAGAAGCAACGCATGATTGCCACCTCCCGTGACTGTCTTGTCATCCTGCAGCGCATTCCCAACGTGGGACGGAATTGACCCAAAAGGGGGCGTTGTCGAACAGTGGAATCCGCCTTATAAAGAACGCCGCTGCAAACCCAGGCTTCAGTTCGGCGCGGCGCGCGTCTAAGGCACTTTCAAGCATTTTGTTTGCTGTTGCATTTCTGGAAGCGTGCTGATTCCGTCACCCAAGAAGCAACGCACGATTGCCACCTCCAGTGACAGTCTCGTCATTCTGCAGCGCATGCTCAACCTGGGATGGAATTGACCCAAAAGGGGGCGTTGTCGAACAGTGAAATCCGCCTTATAAAGAACGCCGCTGCAAACCAAGGCTTCAGTTCGGCGCGGCGGCGTCTAAGGCCCTTTCAAGCATTTTGTTTGCAGCTGCAGTTCTGGAAGCGTGCTGATTCCGTCGCGCAAGAAGCAACGCACATTGCCACCTCCTGTGACTGTATCGTCATCCTGCAGCGCGTGCTCAACCTGGGATGGAATTGACCCAAAAGGGGGCGTTGTCAAACAGTGGAATCCGCCTTATAAAGAACGCCGCTGCAAACCCAGGCTTCATTTCGGCGCGGCGCGCGTCTAAGGCACTTTCAAGCATTTTGTTTGCTGTTGCAGTTCTGGAAGCGTGCTGATTCCATAGACCAAGAACCAACTCCCAATTGACACTTCCCGTGGCTGTCTCGTCATCCTGAAGCGCATGCTCAACGTGGGACGGAATTGACCCGAAAGGGGGCGTTGTCGAACAATGGAATCCGCCTTATAAATAACGCCGCTGCAAACCCAGGCTTCAGTTCGGCGCGGCGCGCGTCTAGTTCACTTTCAAGCATTTTGTTTGCTGTTGCAGTTCTGGAAGCGTGCTGATAACGTCGCCCAAGAAGCAACGCACGAGTGCCACCTCCCGTGACTGTCTCGTCATCTTGCAGCGCATGCTCAACGTGGGACGGAATTGACCCAAGAGGGGGCATTGTCTAACAGTGGAATCCGCCTTATAAAGAACGCCCCTACAAACCCAAGCTTCAGTTCGGCGCGGCGTTCGTCTAAGGCAATTTCAAGCATTTTGTTTGCTGTTGCAGTTCTGGAAGCGTGCTGATTGCGTCGCCAAAGAAGCAACGCACGATTGCCACCTCCCGTGACTGTCTCATCTTGCAGGGCATGCTCAACGTGCGACAGAATTGACCCAAAAGGGGGCGTTGTCGAACAGTGGAATCCGCCTTATAAAGAACGCCGCTGCAAACCCAGGCTTCAGTTTGGCGCGGCGCGCGTCTAAGGCACTTTCAAGCATTTTGTTTGCTGTTGCAGTTCTGGAAGCATGCTGATTCTGTCGCCCAAGAAGCAACGCACGATTGCCACCTCCCGTGACTGGCTCGTCATCCTGGAGCGCATGCTCAACATGGGACGGAATTGACCCAAAAGGGGGCGCTGTCGAACAGTGGAATCCATCTTATAAAGAACGCCGCTGCAAACCCAGGCTTTAGTTCGGCGCAGCGCGTCTAAGGCACTTTCAAGCATTTTGTTTGCTGTTGCAGTTCTGGAAGAGTGCTGATTCTGTCGCCCAAGAAGCAACGCACGATTGCCACCTCCCGTGACTGTCTCGTCATCTTGCAGCGAATGCTCAACGTGGGACGGAATTGACCCAAAAGGGGGCATTGTCGAACAGTGGAATCCGCCTTATAAAGAACGCCGCTACAAATCCAAGCTTCAGTTCGGCGCGGCGTTCGTCTAAGGCACTTTCAAGCATTTTGTTTGCTGTTGCAGTTCTGGAAGCATGCTGTTTCCGTCGCCCAAGAAGCATCGCACGATTGCCACCTCCCGTGACTGTCTTGTCATCCTGCAGCGCATTCTCAACGTGGGACAGAATTGACCCAAAAGGGGGCGTTGTCGAAGAGTGGAATCCGCCTTATAAAGAACGCCGCTGCAAACCCAGGCTTCAGTTCGGCGCGGCGCGCCTCTAAGGCACTTTCAAGCATTTTTTTTGCTGTTGCATTTCTGGAAGCGTGCTGATTCCGTCGCCCAAGAAGCAACGCACGATTGCCACCTAAAGTGACAGTCTCGTCATTCGGCAGCGCATGCTCAACGTGGGACGGAATTGACCCAAAAGGGGGCGTTGTGGAACAGTGGAATCCGCCTTATATAGGACGCCGCTGCAAACCCAGGCATCAGTTCGGCGCGGCGGCGTCTAAGGCACTTTCAAGCATTTTGTTTGCTGTTGCAGTTCTGGAAGCGTGCTGATTCTGTCGGCCAAGAAGCAACGCACGATTGCCACCTCCCGTGACTGTCTCGCCATCCTGCAGCGCATGCTCAACGTGGGACGGTGTTAAACCAAAAGGGGGCGTTGTCGAACTGTGGAATCCGCCTTATAAAGAACGCCGCTGCAAACCAAGGCTTCAGTTCGGCGCGGCGCGCGTCTAAGGCACTTTCAAGCATTTTTTTTGCTGTTGCAGTTCTGGAAGCGTGCTGATAACGTCGCCCAAGAAGCAACGCACGATTGCCACCTCCCGCGACTGTCTCGTCATCTTGCAGCGCATGCTCAATGTCGGACGGAATTGACCCAAAAGGTTGCGTTGTCGAACAGTGGAATCCGCCTTATAAAGAACGCCGCTGGAAATCCAGGCTTCAGTTCGGCGCGGCGTTCGTCTAAGGCACTTTCAAGCATTTTGTTTGCTGTTGCAGTTCTGGAAGCGTGCTGATTCCGTAGCCCAAGAAGCAACGCACGATTGCCACCTCCCGTGACTGTCTCGTCATCTTGCAGCGCATGCTCAACGTGCGACAGAATTGACACAAAAGGGGGCGTTGTCGAACAGTGGAATCCGCCTTATAAAGAACGCCGCTGCAAACCCAGGCTTCAGTTTGGCGCGGCGCGCGTCTAAGGCACTTTCAAGCATTTTGTTTGCTGTTGCAGTTCTGG
Source organism: Amblyomma americanum (assembly GCF_052857255.1). NCBI lineage: Eukaryota > Metazoa > Arthropoda > Arachnida > Ixodida > Ixodidae > Amblyomma > Amblyomma americanum. The sequence continues at coordinate 114,659,714 of NC_135501.1, forward strand.
AAGCATGCTGATTCCGTCGCCCAAGAAGCAACGCACGATTGCCACCTCCCGTGACTGTCTCGTCATCCTGCAGAGCATGCTCAACATGGGACGGAATTGACCCCAAAGGGGGCGTTGTCGAACAGTGGAATCCGCCTTATAAAGAACGCCGCTCAAACCCAGGCTTCAGTTCGGCGCGGCGCGCGTCTAAGGCACTTTCAAGCATTTTGTTTGCTGTTGCAGTTCTGGAAGCGTGCTGATTCCGTCGCCCAAGAAGCAACACACGATTGCCACCTCCCGTGACTGTCTCGTCATCTTGCAGCGCATGCTCAACGTGGGACGGAATTGACCCAAAAGGGGGCATTGTCGAACAGTGGAATCCGCCTTATAAAGAACGCCGCTACAAATCCAAGCTTCAGTTCGGCGCGGCGTTCGTCTCAGGCACATTCAAGCATTTTGTTTGCTGTTGCAGTTCTGGAAGCGTGCTGATTCCGTCCCCCGAGTAGCAACGCATGATTGCCACTTCCCGTGACTGTCTTGTCATCCTGCAGAGCATTCTCAACGTGGGACGGAATTGACCCAAAAGGGGGCGTTGTCGAGCAGTGCAATCCGCCTTATAAAGAACGCCGCTGCAAACCCAGCCTTCAGTTCGGCGCGGCGCCCGTTTAAGGCACTTTCAAGCATTTTGTTTGCTGTTGCATTTCTGGAAGCGTGCTGATTCCGTCGCCCAAGAAGCAACGCAAGACTGCCACCTCCAGTGACTGTCTCGTCATCCTGCAGCGCATGCTCAACGTGCGACAGAATTGACCCAAAAAGGGGCGTTGTCGAACAGTGGAATCCGCCTTATAAAGAACGCCGCTGCAAACCCAGGCTTCAGTTTGGCGCGGCGCGCGTCTAAGGCACTTTCAAGCATTTTGTTTGCTGTTGCAGTTCTGGAAGCATGCTGATTCCGTCGCCCAAGAAGCAACGCACGATTGCCACCTCCCGTGACTCTCTCGTCATCCTGCAGAGCATGCTCAACATGGGACGGAATTGATCCAAAAGGGGGCGTTGTCGAACAGTGGAATCCGCCTTATATAGGACGCTGCTGCAAACCCAGGCATCAGTTCGGCGCGGCGGCGTCTAAGACACTTTCAAGCATTTTGTTTGGTTTTGCAGTTCTGGAAGCGTGCTGATTCCGTCCCCCAAGAAGCAACGCATGATTGCCTCTTCCCGTGACTGTCTTGTCATCCTGCAGCGCATTCTCAACGTGGGACGGAATTGACCCAAAAGGGGGCGTTGTCGAACAGTGGAATCCGCCTTATAAAGAACGCCGCTGCAAACCCAGGCTTCAGTTCGGCGCGGCGCGCCTCTAAGGCACTTTCAAGCATTTTTTTGCTGTTGCATTTCTGGAAGCGTGCTGATTCCGTCGCCCAAGAAGCAACGCACGATTGCCACCTAAAGTGACAGTCTCGTCATTCGGCAGCGCATGCTCAACGTGGGACGGAATTGACCCAAAAGGGGGCATTGTCGAACAGTGGAATCCGCCTTATAAAGAACGCCGCTACAAATCCAAGCTTCAGTTCGGCGCGGCGTTCGTCTCAGGCACATTCAAGCATTTTGTTTGCTGTTGCAGTTCTGGAAGCGTGCTGATTCCGTCCCCCGAGTAGCAACGCATGATTGCCACTTCCCGTGACTGTCTTGTCATCCTGCAGAGCATTCTCAACGTGGGACGGAATTGACCCAAAAGGGGGCGTTGTCGAGCAGTGCAATCCGCCTTATAAAGAACGCCGCTGCAAACCCAGCCTTCAGTTCGGCGCGGCGCCCGTTTAAGGCACTTTCAAGCATTTTGTTTGCTGTTGCATTTCTGGAAGCGTGCTGATTCCGTCGCCCAAGAAGCAACGCAAGACTGCCACCTCCAGTGACTGTCTCGTCATCCTGCAGCGCATGCTCAACGTGCGACAGAATTGACCCAAAAAGGGGCGTTGTCGAACAGTGGAATCCGCCTTATAAAGAACGCCGCTGCAAACCCAGGCTTCAGTTTGGCGCGGCGCGCGTCTAAGGCACTTTCAAGCATTTTGTTTGCTGTTGCAGTTCTGGAAGCATGCTGATTCCGTCGCCCAAGAAGCAACGCACGATTGCCACCTCCCGTGACTCTCTCGTCATCCTGCAGAGCATGCTCAACATGGGACGGAATTGATCCAAAAGGGGGCGTTGTCGAACAGTGGAATCCGCCTTATATAGGACGCTGCTGCAAACCCAGGCATCAGTTCGGCGCGGCGGCGTCTAAGACACTTTCAAGCATTTTGTTTGGTTTTGCAGTTCTGGAAGCGTGCTGATTCCGTCCCCCAAGAAGCAACGCATGATTGCCTCTTCCCGTGACTGTCTTGTCATCCTGCAGCGCATTCTCAACGTGGGACGGAATTGACCCAAAAGGGGGCGTTGTCGAACAGTGGAATCCGCCTTATAAAGAACGCCGCTGCAAACCCAGGCTTCAGTTCGGCGCGGCGCGCCTCTAAGGCACCTTCAAGCATTTTTTTCCTGTTGCATTTCTGGAAGCGTGCTGATTCCGTCGCCCAAGAAGCAACGCACGATTGCCACCTAAAGTGACAGTCTCGTCATTCGGCAGCGCATGCTCAACGTGGGACGGAATTGACCCAAAAGGGGGCGTTGTGGAACAGTGGAATCCGCCTTATATAGGACGCCGCTGCAAACCCAGGCATCAGTTCGGCGCGGCGGCGTCTAAGGCACTTTCAAGCATTTTGTTTGCTGTTGCAGTTCTGGAAGCGTGCTGATTCTGTCGGCCAAGAAGCAACGCACGATTGCCACCTCCCGTGACTGTCTCGCCATCCTGCAGCGCATGCTCAACGTGGGACGGTGTTAAACCAAAAGGGGGCGTTGTCGAACTGTGGAATCCGCCTTATAAAGAACGCCGCTGCAAACCAAGGCTTCAGTTCGGCGCGGCGCGCGTCTAAGGCACTTTCAAGCATTTTTTTTGCTGTTGCAGTTCTGGAAGCGTGCTGATAACGTCGCCCAAGAAGCAACGCACGATTGCCACCTCCCGCGACTGTCTCGTCATCTTGCAGCGCATGCTCAATGTCGGACGGAATTGACCCAAAAGGTTGCGTTGTCGAACAGTGGAATCCGCCTTATAAAGAACGCCGCTGGAAATCCAGGCTTCAGTTCGGCGCGGCGTTCGTCTAAGGCACTTTCAAGCATTTTGTTTGCTGTTGCAGTTCTGGAAGCGTGCTGATTCCGTAGCCCAAGAAGCAACGCACGATTGCCACCTCCCGTGACTGTCTCGTCATCTTGCAGCGCATGCTCAACGTGCGACAGAATTGACACAAAAGGGGGCGTTGTCGAACAGTGGAATCCGCCTTATAAAGAACGCCGCTGCAAACCCAGGCTTCAGTTTGGCGCGGCGCGCGTCTAAGGCACTTTCAAGCATTTTGTTTGCTGTTGCATTTCTGGAAGCGTGCTGATTCCGTCGCCCAAGAAGCAACGCACGATTGCCACCTCCAGTGACAGTCACGTTATCCTGCAGCGCATGCTCAACGTGGTACGGAATTGACCCAAAAGGGGGCGTTGTCGAACAGTGGAAACCGCCTTATATAGGACGCCGCTGCAAACCCAGGCGTCAGTTCGGCGCGGCGCGCGTCTAAGGCACTTTCAAGCATTTTGTTTGCTGTTGCATTTCTGGAAGCGTGCTGATTCCGTCGCCCAAGAAGCAACGCACCATTGCCACCTCCAGTGACTGTCTCGTCATCCTGCAGCGCATGCTCAACGTGGGACGGAATTGACCCAAAAGGGGGCTTTGTCGAACAGTGGAATCCGCCTTATATAGGACGCCGCTGCAAACCCAGGCTTCAGTTCGGCGCGGCGCGCGTCTAAGGCACTTTCAAGCATTTTGTTTGGTGTTGCAGTTCTGGAAGCATGCTGATTCCGTCCCCCAAGAAGCAACGCATGATTGCCACCTGCCGTGACTGTCTTGTCATCCTGCAGCTCATTCTCAACGTGGGACGGAATTGACCCAAAAGGGGGCGTTGTCGAACAGTGGAATCCGCCTTATAAAGAACGCAGCTGCAAACCCAGGCTTCAGTTCGGCGCGGCGCGTGTCTAAGGCACTTTCAAGCATTTTGTTTGCTGTTGCATTTCTGGAAGCGTGCTGATTCCGTCGCCCAAGAAGCAACGCACGATTGCCACCTCCAGTGACAGTCTCGTCATTCTGCAGTGCATGCTCAACCTGGGATGGAATTGACCCAAAATGGGGCGTTGTCGAACAGTGAAATCCGCCTTATAAAGAACGCCGCTGCAAACCAAGGCTTCAGTTCGGCGCGGCGGCGTCTAAGGCCCTTTCAAGCATTTTGTTTGCAGCTGCATTTCTGGAAGCGTGCTGATTCCGTCGCCCAAGAAGCAACGCACGATTGCCACCTCCAGTGACTGTCTCGTCATCCTGCAGCGCATGCTCAACGTGCGACAGAATTGACCCAAAAAGGGGCGTTGTCGAACAGTGGAATCCACCTTATAAAGAACGCCGCTGCAAACCCAGGCTTCAGTTCGGCGCGGCGCGCGTCTAAGGCACTTTCAAGCATTTTGATTGCTGTTGCATTTCTGGAAGCGTGCTGATTCCGTCGCCCAAGAAGCAACGCACGATTGCCACCTCCCGTGACTGTCTCGTCATCCTGCAGAGCATGCTCAACATGGGACGGAATTGACCCAAAAGGGGGCGTTGTCGAACAGTGGAATCCGCCTTATAAAGAACGCCGCTCAAACCCAGGCTTCAGTTCGGCGCGGCGCGCGTCTAAGGCACTTTCAAGCATTTTGTTTGGTGTTGCAGTTCTGGAAGCGTGCTGATTCCGTCCCCCAAGAAGCAACGCATGATTGCCACTTCCCGTGACTGTCTTGTCATCCTGCAGCGCATTCTCAACGTGGGACGGAATTGACCCAAAAGGGGGCGTTGTCGAACAGTGGAATCCCCCTTATAAAGAACGCCGCTGCAAACCCAGGCTTCAGTTCGGCGCGGCACGCGTCTAATGCACTTTCAAGCATTTTGTTTGCTGTTGCATTTCTGGAAGCGTGCTGATTCCGTCGCCCAAGAAGCAACGCACGATTGCCACCTCCAGTGACAGTCACGTTATCCTGCAGCGCATGCTCAACGTGGGACGGAATTGACCCAAAAGGGGGCGTTGTCGAACAGTGGAAACCGCCTTATATAGGACGCCGCTGCAAACCCAGGCGTCAATTCGGCGCGGCGGCGTCTAAGGCACTTTCAAGCATTTTGTTTGCTGTTGCAGTTCTGGAAGCGTGCTGATTCCGTCGCCCAAGAAGCAACGCACGAGTGCCACCTCCCGTGACTGTCTCGTCATCTTGCAGCGCATGCTCAACGTGGGACGGAATTGACCCAAGAGGGGGCATTGTCTAACAGTGGAATCCGCCTTATAAAGAACGCCCCTACAAACCCAAGCTTCAGTTCGGCGCGGCGTTCGTCTAAGGCAATTTCAAGCATTTTGTTTGCTGTTGCAGTTCTGGAAGCGTGCTGATTGCGTCGCCAAAGAAGCAACGCACGATTGCCACCTCCCGTGACTGTCTCATCTTGCAGGGCATGCTCAACGTGCGACAGAATTGACCCAAAAGGGGGCGTTGTCAAACAGTGGAATCCGCCTTATAAAGAACGCCGCTGCAAACCCAGGCTTCAGTTTGGCGCGGCGCGCGTCTAAGGCACTTTCAAGCATTTTGTTTGCTGTTGCAGTTCTGGAAGCATGCTGATTCTGTCGCCCAAGAAGCAACGCACGATTGCCACCTCCCGTGACTGGCTCGTCATCCTGGAGCGCATGCTCAACATGGGACGGAATTGACCCAAAAGGGGGCGCTGTCGAACAGTGGAATCCATCTTATAAAGAACGCCGCTGCAAACCCAGGCTTTAGTTCGGCGCAGCGCGTCTAAGGCACTTTCAAGCATTTTGTTTGCTGTTGCAGTTCTGGAAGAGTGCTGATTCTGTCGCCCAAGAAGCAACGCACGATTGCCACCTCCCGTGACTGTCTCGTCATCTTGCAGCGAATGCTCAACGTGGGACGGAATTGACCCAAAAGGGGGCATTGTCGAACAGTGGAATCCGCCTTATAAAGAACGCCGCTACAAATCCAAGCTTCAGTTCGGCGCGGCGTTCGTCTAAGGCACTTTCAAGCATTTTGTTTGCTGTTGCAGTTCTGGAAGCATGCTGTTTCCGTCGCCCAAGAAGCATCGCACGATTGCCACCTCCCGTGACTGTCTTGTCATCCTGCAGCGCATTCTCAACGTGGGACAGAATTGACCCAAAAGGGGGCGTTGTCGAACAGTGGAATCCGCCTTATAAAGAACGCCGCTGCAAACCCAGGCTTCAGTTCGGCGCGGCGCGCCTCTAAGGCACTTTCAAGCATTTTTTTTTGCTGTTGCATTTCTGGAAGCGTGCTGATTCCGTCGCCCAAGAAGCAACGCACGATTGCCACCTAAAGTGACAGTCTCGTCATTCGGCAGCGCATGCTCAACGTGGGACGGAATTGACCCAAAAGGGGGCGTTGTGGAACAGTGGAATCCGCCTTATATAGGACGCCGCTGCAAACCCAGGCATCAGTTCGGCGCGGCGGCGTCTAAGGCACTTTCAAGCATTTTGTTTGCTGTTGCAGTTCTGGAAGCGTGCTGATTCTGTCGGCCAAGAAGCAACGCACGATTGCCACCTCCCGTGACTGTCTCGCCATCCTGCAGCGCATGCTCAACGTGGGACGGTGTTAAACCAAAAGGGGGCGTTGTCGAACTGTGGAATCCGCCTTATAAAGAACGCCGCTGCAAACCAAGGCTTCAGTTCGGCGCGGCGCGCGTCTAAGGCACTTTCAAGCATTTTTTTTGCTGTTGCAGTTCTGGAAGCGTGCTGATAACGTCGCCCAAGAAGCAACGCACGATTGCCACCTCCCGCGACTGTCTCGTCATCTTGCAGCGCATGCTCAATGTCGGACGGAATTGACCCAAAAGGTTGCGTTGTCGAACAGTGGAATCCGCCTTATAAAGAACGCCGCTGGAAATCCAGGCTTCAGTTCGGCGCGGCGTTCGTCTAAGGCACTTTCAAGCATTTTGTTTGCGGTTGCAGTTCTGGAAGCGTGCTGATTCCGTAGCCCAAGAAGCAACGCACGATTGCCACCTCCCGTGACTGTCTCGTCATCTTGCAGCGCATGCTCAACGTGCGACAGAATTGACACAAAAGGGGGCGTTGTCGAACAGTGGAATCCGCCTTATAAAGAACGCCGCTGCAAACCCATGCTTCAGTTTGGCGCGGCGCGCGTCTAAGGCACTTTCAAGCATTTTGTTTGCTGTTGCAGTTCTGGAAGCATGCTGATTCCGTCGCCCAAGAAGCAACGCACGATTGCCACCTCCCGTGACTGTCTCGTCATCCTGCAGAGCATGCTCAACATGGGACGGAATTGACCCCAAAGGGGGCGTTGTCGAACAGTGGAATCCGCCTTATAAAGAACGCCGCTCAAACCCAGGCTTCAGTTCGGCGCGGCGCGCGTCTAAGGCACTTTCAAGCATTTTGTTTGCTGTTGCAGTTCTGGAAGCGTGCTGATTCCGTCGCCCAAGAAGCAACACACGATTGCCACCTCCCGTGACTGTCTCGTCATCTTGCAGCGCATGCTCAACGTGGGACGGAATTGACCCAAAAGGGGGCATTGTCGAACAGTGGAATCCGCCTTATAAAGAACGCCGCTACAAATCCAAGCTTCAGTTCGGCGCGGCGTTCGTCTCAGGCACATTCAAGCATTTTGTTTGCTGTTGCAGTTCTGGAAGCGTGCTGATTCCGTCCCCCGAGTAGCAACGCATGATTGCCACTTCCCGTGACTGTCTTGTCATCCTGCAGAGCATTCTCAACGTGGGACGGAATTGACCCAAAAGGGGGCGTTGTCGAGCAGTGCAATCCGCCTTATAAAGAACGCCGCTGCAAACCCAGCCTTCAGTTCGGCGCGGCGCCCGTTTAAGGCACTTTCAAGCATTTTGTTTGCTGTTGCATTTCTGGAAGCGTGCTGATTCCGTCGCCCAAGAAGCAACGCAAGACTGCCACCTCCAGTGACTGTCTCGTCATCCTGCAGCGCATGCTCAACATGGGACAGAATTGACCCAAAAAGGGGCGTTGTCGAACAGTGGAATCCGCCTTATAAAGAACGCCGCTGCAAACCCAGGCTTCAGTTTGGCGCGGCGCGCGTCTAAGGCACTTTCAAGCATTTTTTTTGGTGTTGCAGTTCTGGAAGCGTGCTGATTCCGTCCCCCAAGAAGCAACGCATGATTGCCACTTCCCGTGACTCTCTCGTCATCCTGCAGAGCATTCTCAACATGGGACGGAATTGACCCAAAAGGGGGCGTTGTCGAACAGTGGAATCCCCCTTATAAAGAACGCCGCTGCAAACCCAGGCTTCAGTTCGGCGCGGCACGCGTCTAATGCACTTTCAAGCATTTTGTTTGCTGTTGCATTTCTGGAAGCGTGCTGATTCCGTCGCCCAAGAAGCAACGCACGATTGCCACCTCCAGTGACAGTCACGTTATCCTGCAGCGCATGCTCAACGTGGGACGGAATTGACCCAAAAGGGGGCGTTGTCGAACAGTGGAAACCGCCTTATATAGGACGCCGCTGCAAACCCAGGCGTCAGTTCGGCGCGGCGCGCGTCTAAGGCACTTTCAAGCATTTTGTTTGCTGTTGCATTTCTGGAAGCGTGCTGATTCCGTCGCCCAAGAAGCAACGCACCATTGCCACCTCCAGTGACTGTCTCGTCATCCTGCAGCGCATGCTCAACGTGGGACGGAATTGACCCAAAAGGGGGCGTTGTCGAACAGTGGAATCCGCCTTATATAGGACGCCGCTGCAAACCCAGGCTTCAGTTCGGCGCGGCGCGCGTCTAAGGCACTTTCAAGCATTTTGTTTGGTGTTGCAGTTCTGGAAGCATGCTGATTCCGTCCCCCAAGAAGCAACGCATGATTGCCACCTCCCGTGACTGTCTTGTCATCCTGCAGCTCATTCTCAACGTGGGACGGAATTGACCCAAAAGGGGGCGTTGTCGAACAGTGGAATCCGCCTTATAAAGAACGCAGCTGCAAACCCAGGCTTCAGTTCGGCGCGGCGCGTGTCTAAGGCACTTTCAAGCATTTTGTTTGCTGTTGCATTTCTGGAAGCGTGCTGATTCCGTCGCCCAAGAAGCAACGCACGATTGCCACCTCCAGTGACAGTCTCGTCATTCTGCAGCGCATGCTCAACCTGGGATGGAATTGACCCAAAATGGGGCGTTGTCGAACAGTGAAATCCGCCTTATAAAGAACGCCGCTGCAAACCAAGGCTTCAGTTCGGCGCGGCGGCGTCTAAGGCCCTTTCAAGCATTTTGTTTGCAGCTGCATTTCTGGAAGCGTGCTGATTCCGTCGCCCAAGAAGCAACGCACGATTGCCACCTCCAGTGACTGTCTCGTCATCCTGCAGCGCATGCTCAACGTGCGACAGAATTGACCCAAAAAGGGGCGTTGTCGAACAGTGGAATCCACCTTATAAAGAACGCCGCTGCAAACCCAGGCTTCAGTTCGGCGCGGCGCGCGTCTAAGGCACTTTCAAGCATTTTGATTGCTGTTGCATTTCTGGAAGCGTGCTGATTCCGTCGCCCAAGAAGCAACGCACGATTGCCACCTCCCGTGACTGTCTCGTCATCCTGCAGAGCATGCTCAACATGGGACGGAATTGACCCAAAAGGGGGCGTTGTCGAACAGTGGAATCCGCCTTATAAAGAACGCCGCTCAAACCCAGGCTTCAGTTCGGCGCGGCGCGCGTCTAAGGCACTTTCAAGCATTTTTTTTTGGTGTTGCAGTTCTGGAAGCGTGCTGATTCCGTCCCCCAAGAAGCAACGCATGATTGCCACTTCCCGTGACTGTCTTGTCATCCTGCAGCGCATTCTCAACGTGGGACGGAATTGACCCAAAAGGGGGCGTTGTCGAACAGTGGAATCCCCCTTATAAAGAACGCCGCTGCAAACCCAGGCTTCAGTTCGGCGCGGCACGCGTCTAATGCACTTTCAAGCATTTTGTTTGCTGTTGCATTTCTGGAAGCGTGCTGATTCCGTCGCCCAAGAAGCAACGCACGATTGCCACCTCCAGTGACAGTCACGTTATCCTGCAGCGCATGCTCAACGTGGGACGGAATTGACCCAAAAGGGGGCGTTGTCGAACAGTGGAAACCGCCTTATATAGGACGCCGCTGCAAACCCAGGCGTCAGTTCGGCGCGGCGCGCGTCTAAGGCACTTTCAAGCATTTTGTTTGCTGTTGCATTTCTGGAAGCGTGCTGATTCCGTCGCCCAAGAAGCAACGCACCATTGCCACCTCCAGTGACTGTCTCGTCATCCTGCAGCGCATGCTCAACGTGGGACGGAATTGACCCAAAAGGGGGCTTTGTCGAACAGTGGAATCCGCCTTATATAGGACGCCGCTGCAAACCCAGGCTTCAGTTCGGCGCGGCGCGCGTCTAAGGCACTTTCAAGCATTTTGTTTGGTGTTGCAGTTCTGGAAGCATGCTGATTCCGTCCCCCAAGAAGCAACGCATGATTGCCACCTCCCGTGACTGTCTTGTCATCCTGCAGCTCATTCTCAACGTGGGACGGAATTGACCCAAAAGGGGGCGTTGTCGAACAGTGGAATCCGCCTTATAAAGAACGCAGCTGCAAACCCAGGCTTCAGTTCGGCGCGGCGCGTGTCTAAGGCACTTTCAAACATTTTGTTTGCTGTTGCATTTCTGGAAGCGTGCTGATTCCGTCGCCCAAGAAGCAACGCACGATTGCCACCTCCAGTGACAGTCTCGTCATTCTGCAGCGCATGCTCAACCTGGGATGGAATTGACCCAAAATGGGGCGTTGTCGAACAGTGAAATCCGCCTTATAAAGAACGCCGCTGCAAACCAAGGCTTCAGTTCGGCGCGGCGGCGTCTAAGGCCCTTTCAAGCATTTTGTTTGCAGCTGCATTTCTGGAAGCGTGCTGATTCCGTCGCCCAAGAAGCAACGCACGATTGCCACCTCCAGTGACTGTCTCGTCATCCTGCAGCGCATGCTCAACGTGCGACAGAATTGACCCAAAAAGGGGCGTTGTCGAACAGTGGAATCCACCTTATAAAGAACGCCGCTGCAAACCCAGGCTTCAGTTCGGCGCGGCGCGCGTCTAAGGCACTTTCAAGCATTTTGATTGCTGTTGCATTTCTGGAAGCGTGCTGATTCCGTCGCCCAAGAAGCAACGCACGATTGCCACCTCCCGTGACTGTCTCGTCATCCTGCAGAGCATGCTCAACATGGGACGGAATTGACCCAAAAGGGGGCGTTGTCGAACAGTGGAATCCGCCTTATAAAGAACGCCGCTCAAACCCAGGCTTCAGTTCGGCGCGGCGCGCGTCTAAGGCACTTTCAAGCATTTTGTTTGGTGTTGCAGTTCTGGAAGCGTGCTGATTCCGTCCCCCAAGAAGCAACGCATGATTGCCACTTCCCGTGACTGTCTTGTCATCCTGCAGCGCATTCTCAACGTGGGACGGAATTGACCCAAAAGGGGGCGTTGTCGAACAGTGGAATCCCCCTTATAAAGAACGCCGCTGCAAACCCAGGCTTCAGTTCGGCGCGGCACGCGTCTAATGCACTTTCAAGCATTTTGTTTGCTGTTGCATTTCTGGAAGCGTGCTGATTCCGTCTCCCAAGAAGCAACGCACGATTGCCACCTCCAGTGACAGTCACGTTATCCTGCAGCGCATGCTCAACGTGGGACGGAATTGACCCAAAAGGGGGCGTTGTCGAACAGTGGAAACCGCCTTATATAGGACGCCGCTGCAAACCCAGGCGTCAATTCGGCGCGGCGGCGTCTAAGGCACTTTCAAGCATTTTGTTTGCTGTTGCAGTTCTGGAAGCGTGCTGATTCCGTCGCCCAAGAAGCAACGCACGACTGCCACCTCCCGTGACAGTCTCGTCATCCTGCAGAGCATGCTCAACATGGGACGGAATTGCAACAAAAGGGGGCGTTGTCGAACAGTGGAATCCGCCTTATAAAGAACGCCGCTCAAACCCAGGCTTCAGTTCGGCGCGGCGCGCGTCTAAGGCACTTTCAAGCATTTTGTTTGGTTTTGCAGTACTGGAAGCGTGCTGATTCCGTCCCCCAAGAAGCAACGCATGATTGCCACTTCCCGTGACTGTCTTGTCATCCTGCAGCGCATTCCCAACGTGGGACGGAATTGACCCAAAAGGGGGCGTTGTCGAACAGTGGAATCCGCCTTATAAAGAACGCCGCTGCAAACCCAGGCTTCAGTTCGGCGCGGCGCGCGTCTAAGGCACTTTCAAGCATTTTGTTTGCTGTTGCATTTCTGGAAGCGTGCTGATTCCGTCGCCCAAGAAGCAACGCACCATTGCCACCTCCAGTGACTGTCTCGTCATCCTGCAGCGCATGCTCAACGTGGGACGGAATTGACCCAAAAGGGGGCTTTGTCGAACAGTGGAATCCGCCTTATATAGGACGCCGCTGCAAACACAGGCTTCAGTTCGGCGCGGCGCGCGTCTAAGGCACTTTCAAGCATTTTGTTTGGTGTTGCAGTTCTGGAAGCATGCTGATTCCGTCCCCCAAGAAGCAACGCATGATTGCCACCTCCCGTGACTGTCTTGTCATCCTGCAGCTCATTCTCAACGTGGGACGGAATTGACCCAAAAGGGGGCGTTGTCGAACAGTGGAATCCGCCTTATAAAGAACGCAGCTGCAAACCCAGGCTTCAGTTCGGCGCGGCGCGCGTCTAAGGCACTTTCAAGCAATTTGTTTGCTGTTGCATTTCTGGAAGCGTGCTGATTCCGTCGCCCAAGAAGCAACGCACGATTGCCACCTCCAGTGACAGTCTCGTCATTCTGCAGCGCATGCTCAACCTGGGATGGAATTGACCCAAAATGGGGCGTTGTCGAACAGTGAAATCCGCCTTATAAAGAACGCCGCTGCAAACCAAGGCTTCAGTTCGGCGCGGCGGCGTCTAAGGCCCTTTCAAGCATTTTGTTTGCAGCTGCAGTTCTGGAAGCGTGCTGATTCCGTCGCGCAAGAAGCAACGCACGATTGCCCCCTCCCGTGACTGTATCGTCATCCTGCAGCGCATGCTCAACCTGGGATGAAATTGACCCAAAAGGGAGCGTTGTCGAACAGTGGAATCCGCCTTATAAAGAACGCCGCTGCAAACCCAGGCTTCAGTTCGGCGCGGCGCGCGTCTAAGGCACTTTCAAGCATTTTGTTTGCTGTTGCAGTTCTGGAAGCGTGCTGATTCCATAGACCAAGAACCAACTCCCAATTGACACTTCCCGTGGTTGTCTCATCATCCTGAAGCGCATACTAAACGTGGGACGGAATTGACCCGAAAGGGGGCGTTGTCGAACAATGGAATCCGCCTTATAAATAACGCCGCTGCAAACCCAGGCTTCAGTTCGGCGCGGCGCGCGTCTAGTTCACTTTCAAGCATTTTGTTTGCTGTTGCAGTTCTGGAAGCGTGCTGATTCCGTCGCCCAAGAAGAAACGCACGATAGCCACCTCCAGTAACTGTCTCGTCACCCTGCAGCGCATGCTCAACGTGGGACGGAATTGACCCAAAAGGGGGCGTTGTCGAACAGTGGAATCCGCCTTATAAAGAACGCCGCTGCAGACCCAGGCTTCAGTTCGGCGCGGCGCGCGTCTAAGGCACTTTCAAGCATTTTGTTTGCTGTTGCAGTTCTGGAAGCGTGCTGATAACGTCGCCCAAGAAGCAACGCACGAGTGCCACCTCCCGTGACTGTCTCGTCATCTTGCAGCGCATGCTCAACGTGGGACGGAATTGACCCAAGAGGGGGCATTGTCTAAAAGTGGAATCCGCCTTATAAAGAACGCCGCTGCAAATCCAGGCTTCCGTTCGGCGCCGCGCGCGTCTAAGGCACTTTCAAGCATTTTGACTGCTGTTGCAGTTTTGGAAGCTTGCTGATTCCGTCACCCAAGAAGCAACGCACGATTACCACCTCCCGTGACTGTCTCGTCATCCTGCAGCGCATGCTCAACGTGGGGCGGAATTGACCCAAAAGGGGGCGTTGTCGAACAGTGGAATCCATCTTATAAAGAACGCCGCTGCAAACCCAGGCTTCAGTTCGGCGCAGCGCGTCTAAGGCACTTTCAAGCATTTAGTTTGCTGTTGCAGTTCTGGAAGCGTGCTGATTGTGTCGCCCAAGAAGCAACGCACGATTGCCACCTCCCGTGACTGTCTCGTCATCTTGCAGCGCATGCTCAACGTGGGACGGAATTGACCCAAAAGGGGGCATTGTCGAACAGTGGAATCCGCCTTATAAAGCACGCCGCTACAAATCCAAGCTTCAGTTCGGCGCGGCGTTCGTCTGAGGCACTTTCAAGCATTTTTTTTGCTGTTGCAGTTCTGGAAGCGTGCTGATTCCGTCGCCCAAGAAGAAACGCACGATAGCCACCTCCAGTAGCTGTCTCGTCACCCTGCAGCGCATGCTCAACGTGGGACGGAATTGACCCAAAAGGGGGCGTTGTCGAACAGTGGAATCCACCTTATAAAGAACGCCGCTGCAAACCCAGGCTTCAGTTCGGCGCGGCGCGCGTCTAAGGCACTTTCAAGCATTTTGTTTGCTGTTGCAGTTTGGAAGCGTGCTGATAACGTCGCCCAAGAAGCAACGCACGAGTGCCACCTCCCGTGACTGTCTCGTCATCTTGCAGCGCATGCTCAACGTGGGACGGAATTGACCCAAGAGGGGGCATTGTCTAACAGTGGAATACGCCTTATAAAGAACGCCGCTGCAAATCCAGGCTTCCGTTCGCCGCCGCGCGCGTCTAAGGCACTTTCAAGCATTTTGACTGCTGTTGCAGTTCTGGAAGCTTGCTGATTCCGTCACCGAAGAAGCAACGCACGATTACCACCTCCCGTGACTGTCTCGTCATCCTGCAGCGCATGCTCAACGTGGGGCGGAATTGACCCAAAAGGGGGCGTTGTCGAACAGTGGAATCCGCCTTATAAAGCACGCCGCTACAAATCCAAGCTTCAGTTCGGCGCGGCGTTCGTCTGAGGCACTTGCAAGCATTTTCTTTGCTGTTGCAGTTCTGGAAGCGTGCTGATTCCGTAGCCCAAGAAGCTACGCACGATTTCCACCTCCCGTGACTGGCTCGTCATCCTGCAGCGCATGCTCAACATGGGACGGAATTGACCCAAAAGGGGGCGTTGTCGAACAGTGGAATCCATCTTATAAAGAACGCCGCTGCAAACCCAGGCTTCAGTTCCGCGCAGCGCGTCTAAGGCACTTTCAAGCATTTTGTTTGCTGTTGCAGTTCTGGAAGCGTGCTGATTCGGTCGCCCAAGAAGCAACGCACGATTGCCACCTCCCGTGACTGTCTCGTCATCTTGCAGCGCATGCTCATCGTGGTACGGAATTGACCCAAAAGGGGGCATTGTCGAACAGTGGAATCCGCCTTATAAAGAACGCCGCTACAAATCCAAGCTTCAGTTCGGCGCGGCGTTCGTCTAAGGCACTTTCAAGCATTTTGTTTGCTGTTGCAGTTCTGGAAGCATGCTGTTTCCGTCGCCCAAGAAGCAACGCACGATTGCCACCTCCCTTGACTGTCTCGCCATCCTGCAGAGCATGCTCAACATGGGACGTAATTGACCCAAAAGGGGGCGTTGTCGAATGGGGGAATCCGCCTTATAAAGAACGCCGCTCAAACCCAGGCTTCAGTGCGGCGCGGCGCGCGTCTAAGGCACTTTCAAGCATTTTGTTTGGTGTTGCAGTTCTGGAAGCGTGCTGATTCCGTCGCCCAAGAAGCAACGCACGATTGCCACCTCCAGTGACAGTCTCGTCATTCTGCAGCGCATGCTCAACGTGGGACGGAATTGACCCAAAAGGGGGCGTTGTCGAACAGTGGGATCCGCCTTATATAGGACGCCGCTGCAAACCCAGGCATCAGTTCGGCGCGGCGGCGTCTAAGGCACTTTCAAGCATTTTGTTTGCTGTTGCAGTTCTGGAAGCGTGCTGATTCCGTCGCCCTAGAAGCAACGCACGATTGCCACCTCCCGTGACTGTCTCGTCATCTTGCCGCGCATGCTCAATGTCGGACGGAATTGACCCAAAAGGTTGCGTTGTCGAACAGTGGAATCCGCCTTATAAAGAACGCCGCTGGAAATCCAGGCTTCAGTTCGTCACGGCGCGCGTCTAAGGCACTTTCAAGCATTTTGTTTGCTGTTGCATTTCTGGAAGCGTGCTGATTCCATCGCCCAAGAAGCAACGCACGATTGCCACCTCCCGTGACTGTCTCGTCATCCTGCAGCGCATGCTCAACGTGGGGCGGAATTGACCCAAAAGGGGGCGTTGTCGAACAGTGGAATCCATCTTATAAAGAACGCCGCTGCAAACCCAGGCTTCAGTTCGGCGCAGCGCGTCTAAGGCACTTTCAAGCATTTTGTTTGCTGTTGCAGTTCTGGAAGCGTGCTGATTCCGTCGCCCAAGAAGCAACGCACGATTGCCCCCTCCCGTGACTGTCTCGTCATCTTGCAGCGCATGCTCAACGTGGGACGGAATTGACCCAAAAGGGGGCATTGTCGAACAGTGGAATCCGCCTTATAAAGCACGCCGCTACAAATCCAAGCTTCAGTTCGGCGCGGCGTTCGTCTAAGGTACTTTCAAGCATTTTGTTTGCTGTTGCAGTTCTGGAAGCGTGCTGATTCCGTAGCCCAAGAAGCAACGCACGATTGCCACCTCCCGTGACTGTCTCGACATCTTGCAGCGCATGCTCAACTTGCGACAGAATTGACCCAAAAGGGGGCGTTGTCGAACAGTGGAATCCGCCTTATAAAGAACGCCGCTCAAACCCAGGCTTCAGTTCGGCGCGGCGCGCGTCTAAGGCACTTTCAAGCATTTTGTTTGCTGTTGCAGTTCTGGAAGCGTGCTGATTCCGTCGCCCAAGAAGCAACGCACGATTGCCACCTCCCGTGACTGTCTCGTCATCCTGCAGCGCATGCTCAACGTGCGACAGAATTGACCCAAAAGGGGGCATTGTCGAACAGTGGAATCCGCCTTATAAAGAACGCCGCTACAAATCCAAGCTTCAGTTCGGCGCGGCGGCGTCTAAGACACTTTCAAGCATTTCGTTTGGTGTTGCAGTTCTGGAAGCGTGCTGATTCCGTCGCCCAAGAAGCAACGCACGATTGCCACCTCCAGTGACAGTCTCGTCATTCTGCAGCGCATGCTCAACGTGGGACGGAATTGACCCAAAAGGGGGCGTTGTCGAACAGTGGAATCCGCCTTTTAGAGGACGCCGCTGCAAACCCAGGCATAAGTTCGGCGCGGCGGCGTCTAAGGCACTTTCAAGCATTTTGTTTGGTGTTGCAGTTCTGGAAGCGTGCTGAATCCGTCGCCCAAGAAGCAACGCACGATTGCCACCTCCCGTGACAGTCTCGTCATCCTGCAGAGCATGCTCAACATGGGACGGAATTGACCCAAAAGGGGGCGTTGTCGAAGAGTGGAATCCGCCTTATAAAGAACGCCGCTCAAACCCAGGCTTCAGTTCGGCGCGGCACGCGTCTAAGGCACTTTCAAGCATTTTGTTTGCTGTTGCATTTCTGGAAGCGTGCTGATTCCGTGGCCCAAGAAGCAACGCACGATTGCCACCTCCAGTGACAGTCTCGTTATCCTGCAGCGCATGCTCAACGTGGGACGGAATACCCAAAAGGGGGCGTTGTCGAACAGTGGAAACCGCCTTATATAGGACGCCGCTGCAAACCCAGGCGTCAGTTCGGCGCGGCGGCGTCTAAGGCACTTTCAAGCATTTTGTTTGCTGTTGCAGTTCTGGAAGCGTGCTGATTCCGTCGCCCAAGAAGAAACGCACGATAGCCACCTCCAGTAACTGTGTCGTCACCCTGCAGCGCATGCTCAACGTGGGACGGAATTGACCCAAAAGGGGGCGTTGTCGAACAATGGAATCCGCCTTATAAATAACGCCGCTGCAAACCCAGGCTTCAGTTCGGCGCGGCGCGCGTCTAGTTCACTTTCAAGCATTTTGTTTGCTGTTGCAGTTCTGGAAGCGTGCTGATTCCGTCGCCCAAGAAGAAACGCACGATAGCCACCTCCAGTAACTGTCTCGTCACCCTGCAGCGCATGCTCAACGTGGGACGGAATTGACCCAAAAGGGGGCGTTGTCGAACAGTGGAATCCGCCTTATAAAGAACGCCGCTGCAAACCCAGGCTTCAGTTCGGCGCGGCGCGCGTCTAAGGCACTTTCAAGCATTTTGTTTGCTGTTGCAGTTCTGGAAGCGTGCTGATAACGTCGCCCAAGAAGCAACGCACGAGTGCCACCTCCCGTGACTGTCTCGTCTTCTTGCAGCGCATGCTCAACGTGGGACGGAATTGACCCAAGAGGGGGCATTGTCTAACAGTGGAATCCGCCTTATAAAGAACGCCGCTGCAAATCCAGGCTTCCGTTCGGCGCCGCGCGCGTCTAAGGAACTTTCAAGCATTTTGACTGCTGTTGCAGTTCTGGAAGCTTGCTGATTCCGTCACCCAAGAAGCAACGCACGATTACCACCTCCCGTGACTGTCTCGTCATCCTGCAGCGCATGCTCAACGTGGGGCGGAATTGACCCAAAAGGGGGCGTTGTCGAACAGTGGAATCCATCTTATAAAGAACGCCGCTGCAAACCCAGGCTTCAGTTCGGCGCAGCGCGTCTAAGGCACTTTCAAGTATTTAGTTTGCTGTTGCAGTTCTGGAAGCGTGCTGATTGTGTCGCCCAAGAAGCAACGCACGATTGCCACCTCCCGTGACTGTCTCGTCATCTTGCAGCGCATGCTCAACGTGGGACGGAATTGACCCAAAAGGGGGCATTGTCGAACAGTGGAATCCGCCTTATAAAGCACGCCGCTACAAATCCAAGCTTCAGTTCGGCGCGGCGTTCGTCTGAGGCACTTTCAAGCATTTTTTTTGCTGTTGCAGTTCTGGAAGCGTGCTGATTCCGTCGCCCAAGAAGAAACGCACGATAGCCACCTCCAGTAACTGTCTCGTCACCCTGCAGCGCATGCTCAACGTGGGACGGAATTGACCCAAAAGGGGGCGTTGCCGAACAGTGGAATCCGCCTTATAAAGAACGCCGCTGCAAACCCAGGCTTCAGATCGGCGCGGCGCGCGTCTAAGGCACTTTCAAGCATTTTGTTTGCTGTTGCAGTTTGGAAGCGTGCTGATAACGTCGCCCAAGAAGCAACGCACGAGTGCCACCTCCCGTGACTGTCTCGTCATCTTGCAGCGCATGCTCAACGTGGGACGGAATTGACCCAAGAGGGGGCATTGTCTAACAGTGGAATACGCCTTATAAAGAACGCCGCTGCAAATCCAGGCTTCCGTTCGGCGCCGCGCGCGTCTAAGGCACTTTCAAGCATTTTGACTGCTGTTGCAGTTCTGGAAGCTTGCTGATTCCGTCACCGAAGAAGCAACGCACGATTACCACCTCCCGTGACTGTCTCGTCATCCTGCAGCGCATGCTCAACGTGGGGCGGAATTGACCCAAAAGGGGGCGTTGTCGAACAGTGGAATCCGCCTTATAAAGCACGCCGCTACAAATCCAAGCTTCAGTTCGGCGCGGCGTTCGTCTGAGGCACTTGCAAGCATTTTGTTTGCTGTTGCAGTTCTGGAAGCGTGCTGATTCCGTAGCCCAAGAAGCTACGCACGATTTCCACCTCCCGTGACTGGCTCGTCATCCTGCAGCGCATGCTCAACATGGGACGGAATTGACCCAAAAGGGGGCGTTGTCGAACAGTGGAATCCATCTTATAAAGAACGCCGCTGCAAACCCAGGCTTCAGTTCCGCGCAGCGCGTCTAAGGCACTTTCAAGCATTTTGTTTGCTGTTGCAGTTCTGGAAGCGTGCTGATTCGGTCGCCCAAGAAGCAACGCACGATTGCCACCTCCCGTGACTGTCTCGTCATCTTGCAGCGCATGCTCATCGTGGTACGGAATTGACCCAAAAGGGGGCATTGTCGAACAGTGGAATCCGCCTTATAAAGAACGCCGCTACAAATCCAAGCTTCAGTTCGGCGCGGCGTTCGTCTAAGGCACTTTCAAGCATTTTGTTTGCTGTTGCAGTTCTGGAAGCATGCTGTTTCCGTCGCCCAAGAAGCAACGCACGATTGCCACCTCCCTTGACTGTCTCGCCATCCTGCAGAGCATGCTCAACATGGGACGTAATTGACCCAAAAGGGGGCGTTGTCGAATGGGGGAATCCGCCTTATAAAGAACGCCGCTCAAACCCAGGCTTCAGTTCGGCGCGGCGCGCGTCTAAGGCACTTTCAAGCATTTTGTTTGCTGTTGCAGTTCTGGAAGCGTGCTGATTCCGTCGCCCAAGAAGCAACGCACGATTGCCACCTCCCGTGACTGTCTCGTCATCCTGCAGCGCATGCTCAACGTGCGACAGAATTGACCCAAAAGGGGGCATTGTCGAACAGTGGAATCCGCCTTATAAAGAACGCCGCTACAAATCCAAGCTTCAGTTCGGCGCGGCGGCGTCTAAGACACTTTCAAGCATTTCGTTTGGTGTTGCAGTTCTGGAAGCGTGCTGATTCCGTCGCCCAAGAAGCAACGCACGATTGCCACCTCCAGTGACAGTCTCGTCATTCTGCAGCGCATGCTCAACGTGGGACGGAATTGACCCAAAAGGGGGCGTTGTCGAACAGTGGAATCCGCCTTTTAGAGGACGCCGCTGCAAACCCAGGCATAAGTTCGGCGCGGCGGCGTCTAAGGCACTTTCAAGCATTTTGTTTGCTGTTGCAGTTCTGGAAGCGTGCTGAATCCGTCGCCCAAGAAGCAACGCACGATTGCCACCTCCCGTGACAGTCTCGTCATCCTGCAGAGCATGCTCAACATGGGACGGAATTGACCCAAAAGGGGGCGTTGTCGAAGAGTGGAATCCGCCTTATAAAGAACGCCGCTCAAACCCAGGCTTCAGTTCGGCGCGGCACGCGTCTAAGGCACTTTCAAGCATTTTGTTTGCTGTTGCATTTCTGGAAGCGTGCTGATTCCGTGGCCCAAGAAGCAACGCACGATTGCCACCTCCAGTGACAGTCTCGTTATCCTGCAGCGCATGCTCAACGTGGGACGGAATACCCAAAAGGGGGCGTTGTCGAACAGTGGAAACCGCCTTATATAGGACGCCGCTGCAAACCCAGGCGTCAGTTCGGCGCGGCGGCGTCTAAGGCACTTTCAAGCATTTTGTTTGCTGTTGCAGTTCTGGAAGCGTGCTGATTCTGTCGCCCAAGAAGCAACGCACGATTGCCACCTCCCGTGACTGTCTCGTCATCCTGCAGAGCATGCTCAACATGGGACGGAATTGCAGCAAAAGGGGGCGTTGTCGAACAGTGGAATCCGCCTTATAAAGAACGCCGCTCAAACCCAGGCTTCAGTTCGGCGCGGCGCGCGTCTAAGGCACTTTCAAGCATTTTGTTTGGTTTTGCAGTACTGGAAGCGTGCTGATTCCGTCCCCCAAGAAGCAACGCATGATTGCCACTTCCCGTGACTGTCTCGTCATCCTGCAGCGCATGCTCAACGTGGGACGGAATTGACCCAAAAGGGGGCTTTGTCGAACAGTGGAATCCGCCTTATATAGGACGCCGCTGCAAACCCAGGCTTCAGTTCGGCGCGGCGCGCGTCTAAGGCACTTTCAAGCATTTTGTTTGCTGTTGCAGTTCTGGAAGCATGCTGATTCCGTCCCCCAAGAAGCAACGCATGATTGCCACCTCAAGTGACTGTCTTGTCATCCTGCAGCGCATTCTCAACGTGGGACGGAATTGACCGAAAAGGGGGCGTTGTCGAACAGTGGAATCCGCCTTATAAAGAACGCAGCTGCAAACCCAGGCTTCAGTTCGGCGCGGCGCGCGTCTGAGGCACTTTCAAGTATTTTGTTTGCTGTTGCATTTCTGGAAGCGTGCTGATTCCGTCGCCCAAGAAGCAACGCACGATTGCCACCTCCAGTGACAGTCTCGTCATTCTGCAGCGCATGCTCAACCTGGGATGGAATTGACCCAAAAGGGGGCGTTGTCGAACAGTGAAATCCGCCTTATAAAGAACGCCGCTGCAAACCAAGGCTTCAGTTCGGCGCGGCGGCGTCTAAGGCCCTTTCAAGCATTTTGTTTGCAGCTGCAGTTCTGGAAGCGTGCTGATTCCGTCGCGCAAGAAGCAACGCACGATTGCCACCTCCTGTGACTGTATCGTCATCCTGCAGCGCATGCTCAACCTGGGATGGAATTGACCCAAAAGGGGGCGTTGTCGAACAGTGGAATCCGCCTTATAAAGAACGCCGCTGCAAACCCAGGCTTCAGTTCGGCGCGGCGCGCGTCTAAGGCACTTTCAAGCATTTTGTTTGCTGTTGCAGTTCTGGAAGCGTGCTGATTCCATAGACCAAGAACCAACTCCCAATTGACACTTCCCGTGGCTGTCTCGTCATCCTGAAGCGCATGCTCAACGTGGGACGGAATTGACCCGAAAGGAGGCGTTGTCGAACAATGGAATCCGCCTTATAAATAACGCCGCTGCAAACCCAGGCTTCAGTTCGGCGCGGCGCGCGTCTAGTTCACTTTCAAGCATTTTGTTTGCTGTTGCAGTTCTGGAAGCGTGCTGATTCCGTCGCCCAAGAAGAAACGCACGATAGCCACCTCCAGTAGCTGTCTCGTCACCCTGCAGCGCATGCTCAACGTGGGACGGAATTGACCCAAAAGGGGGCGTTGTCGAACAGGGGAATCCGCCTTATAAAGAACGCCGCTGCAAATCCAGGCTTCAGTTCGGCGCGGCGCGCGTCTAAGGCACTTTCAAGCATTTTGTTTGCTGTTGCATTTCTGGAAGCGTGCTGATTCCGTCGCCCAAGAAGCAACGCAGGATTGCCAACCCCAGTGACTGTCTCGTCATCCTGCAGCGCATGCTCAACGTGCGACAGAATTGACCCAAAAAGGGGCGTTGTCGTACAGTGTAATCCGCCTTATAAAGAACGCCGCTGCAAACCCAGGCTTCAGTTCGGCGCGGCGCGCGTCTAAGGCACTTTCAAGCATTTTGTTTGCTGTTGCATTTCTGGAAGCGTGCTGATTCCGTCGCCCAAGAAGCAACGCACTATTGCCACCTCCAGTGACTGTCTCGTCATCCTGCAGCGCATGCTCAACGTGCGACAGAATTGACCCAAAAAGGGGCGTTGTCGAACAGTGGAATCCACCTTATAAAGAACGCCGCTGCAAACCCAGGCTTCAGTTCGGCGCGGCGCGCGTCTAAGGCACTTTCAAGCATTTTGATTGCTGTTGCATTTCTGGAAGCGTGCTGATTCCGTCGCCCAAGAAGCAACGCACGATTGCCACCTCCCGTGACTGTCTCGTCATCCTGCAGAGCATGCTCAACATGGGACGGAATTGACACAAAAGGGGGCGTTGTCGAACAGTGGAATCCGCCTTATAAAGCACGCCGCTACAAATCCAAGCTTCAGTTCGGCGCGGCGTTCGTCTGAGGCACTTTCAAGCATTTTGTTTGCTGTTGCACTTCTGGAAGCGTGCTGATTCCGTAGCCCAAGAAGCAACGCACGATTGCCACCTCCCGTGACTGTCTCATCTTGCAGGGCATGCTCAACGTGCGACAGAATTGACCCAAGAGAGGGCGTTGTCGAACAGTGGAATCCGCCCTATAAAGAACGCCGCTGCAAACCCAGGCTTCAGTTTGGCGCGGCGCGCGTCTAAGGCACTTTCAAGCATTTTGTTTGCTGTTGCATTTCTGGAAGCGTGCTGATTCCATCGCCCAAGAAGCAACGCACGATTGCCACCTCCCGTGACTGTCTCGTCATCCTGCAGCGCATGCTCAACGTGGGGCGGAAGTGACCCAAAAGGGGGCGTTGTCGAACAGTGGAATCCATCTTATAAAGAACGCCGCTGCAAACCCAGGCTTCAGTTCGGCGCAGCGCGTCTAAGGCACTTTCAAGCATTTTGTTTGCTGTTGCAGTTCTGGAAGCGTGCTGATTCCGTCGCCCAAGAAGCAACGCACGATTGCCCCCTCCCGTGACTGTCTCGTCATCTTGCAGCGCATGCTCAACGTGGGACGGAATTGACACAAAAGAAGGCATTGTCGAACAGTGGAATCCGCCTTATAAAGCACGCCGCTACAAATCCAGGCTTCAGTTCGGCGCGGCGCGCGTCTAAGGCACTTTCAAGCATTTTGTTTGGTTTTGCAGTACTGGAAGCGTGCTGATTCCGTCCCCCAAGAAGCAACGCATGATTGCCACTTCCCGTGACTGTCTTGTCATCCTGCAGCGCATTCCCAACGTGGGACGGAATTGACCCAAAAGGGGGCGTTGTCGAACAGTGGAATCCGCCTTATAAAGAACGCCGCTGCAAACCCAGGCTTCAGTTCGGCGCGGCGCGCGTCTAAGGCACTTTCAAGCATTTTGTTTGCTGTTGCATTTCTGGAAGCGTGCTGATTCCGTCGCCCAAGAAGCAACGCACCATTGCCACCTCCAGTGACTGTCTCGTCATCCTGCAGCGCATGCTCAACGTGGGACGGAATTGACCCAAAAGGGGGCTTTGTCGAACAGTGGAATCCGCCTTATATAGGACGCCGCTGCAAACCCAGGCTTCAGTTCGGCGCGGCGCGCGTCTAAGGCACTTTCAAGCATTTTTTTTGCTGTTGCATTTCTGGAATCGTGCTGATTCCGTCGCCCAAGAAGCAACGCACGATTGCCACCTCCCGTGACTGTCTCGTCATCCTGCAGAGCATGCTCAACATGGGACGGAATTGACCCAAAAGGGGGCGTTGTCGAACAGTGGAATCCGCCTTATAAATAACGCCGCTCAAACCCAGGCGTCAGTTCGGCGCGGCGCGCGTCTAAGGCACTTTCAAGCATTTTGTTTGGTGTTGCAGTTCTGGAAGCATGCTGATTCCGTCCCCCAAGAAGCAACGCATGATTGCCACCTCCCGTGACTGTCTTGTCATCCTGCAGCTCATTCTCAACGTGGGACGGAATTGACCCAAAAGGGGGCGTTGTCGAACAGTGGAATCCGCCTTATAAAGAACGCAGCTGCAAACCCAGGCTTCAGTTCGGCGCGGCGCGCGTCTAAGGCACTTTCAAGCATTTTGTTTGCTGTTGCATTTCTGGAAGCGTGCTGATTCCGTCGCCCAAGAAGCAACGCACGATTGCCACCTCCAGTGACAGTCTCGTCATTCTGCAGCGCATGCTCAACCTGGGATGGAATTGACCCAAAATGGGGCGTTGTCGAACAGTGAAATCCGCCTTATAAAGAACGCCGCTGCAAACCAAGGCTTCAGTTCGGCGCGGCGGCGTCTAAGGCCCTTTCAAGCATTTTGTTTGCAGCTGCAGTTCTGGAAGCGTGCTGATTCCGTCGCGCAAGAAGCAACGCATGATTGCCCCCTCCCGTGACTGTATCGTCATCCTGCAGCGCATGCTCAACCTGGGATGAAATTGACCCAAAAGGGAGCGTTGTCGAACAGTGGAATCCGCCTTATAAAGAACGCCGCTGCAAACCCAGGCTTCAGTTCGGCGCGGCGCGCGTCTAAGGCACTTTCAAGCATTTTGTTTGCTGTTGCAGTTCTGGAAGCGTGCTGATTCCATAGACCAAGAACCAACTCCCAATTGACACTTCCCGTGGTTGTCTCATCATCCTGAAGCGCATACTAAACGTGGGACGGAATTGACCCGAAAGGGGGCGTTGTCGAACAATGGAATCCGCCTTATAAATAACGCCGCTGCAAACCCAGGCTTCAGTTCGGCGCGGCGCGCGTCTAGTTCACTTTCAAGCATTTTGTTTGCTGTTGCAGTTCTGGAAGCGTGCTGATTCCGTCGCCCAAGAAGAAACGCACGATAGCCACCTCCAGTAACTGTCTCGTCACCCTGCAGCGCATGCTCAACGTGGGACGGAATTGACCCAAAAGGGGGCGTTGTCGAACAGTGGAATCCGCCTTATAAAGAACGCCGCTGCAAACCCAGGCTTCAGTTCGGCGCGGCGCGCGTCTAAGGCACTTTCAAGCATTTTGTTTGCTGTTGCAGTTCTGGAAGCGTGCTGATAACGTCGCCCAAGAAGCAACGCACGAGTGCCACCTCCCGTGACTGTCTCGTCATCTTGCAGCGCATGCTCAACGTGGGACGGAATTGACCCAAAAGGGGGCATTGTCGAACAGTGGAATCCGCCTTATAAAGCACGTCGCTACAAATCCAAGCTTCAGTTCGGCGCGGCGTTCGTCTGAGGCACTTTCAAGCATTTTGTTTGCTGTTGCAGTTCTGGAAGCGTGCTGATTCCGTCGCCCAAGAAGAAACGCACGATAGCCACCTCCAGTAACTGTCTCGTCACCCTGCAGCGCATGCTCAACGTGGGACGGAATTGACCCAAAAGGGGGCGTTGTCGAACAGTGGAATCCGCCTTATAAAGAACGCCGCTGCAAACCCAGGCTTCAGTTCGGCGCGGCGCGCGTCTAAGGCACTTTCAAGCATTTTGTTTGCTGTTGCAGTTTGGAAGCGTGCTGATAACGTCGCCCAAGAAGCAACGCACGAGTGCCACCTCCCGTGACTGTCTCGTCATCTTGCAGCGCATGCTCAACGTGGGACGGAATTGACCCAAGAGGGGGCATTGTCTAACAGTGGAATCCGCCTTATAAAGAACGCCGCTGCAAATCCAGGCTTCCGTTCGGCGCCGCGCGCGTCTAAGGCACTTTCAAGCATTTTGACTGCTGTTGCAGTTCTGGAAGCTTGCTGATTCCGTCACCCAAGAAGCAACGCAAGATTACCACCTCCCGTGACTGTCTCGTCATCCTGCAGCGCATGCTCAACGTGGGGCGGAATTGACCCAAAAGGGGGCGTTGTCGAACAGTGGAATCCATCTTATAAAGAACGCCGCTGCAAACCCAGGCTTCAGTTCGGCGCAGCGCGTCTAAGGCACTTTCAAGCATTTAGTTTGCTGTTGCAGTTCTGGAAGCGTGCTGATTCCGTCGCCCAAGAAGCAACGCACGATTGCCACCTCCCGTGACTGTCTCGTCATCTTGCAGCGCATGCTCAACGTGGGACGGAATTGACCCAAAAGGGGGCATTGTAGAACAGTGGAATCCGCCTTATAAAGCACGCCGCTACAAATCCAAGCTTCAGTTCGGCGCGGCGTTCGTCTGAGGCACTTTCAAGCATTTTGTTTGCTGTTGCACTTCTGGAAGCGTGCTGATTCCGTAGCCCAAGAAGCAACGCACGATTGCCACCTCCCGTGACTGTCTCATCTTGCAGGGCATGCTCAACGTGCGACAGAATTGACCCAAGAGGGGGCGTTGTCGAACAGTGGAATCCGCCCTATAAAGAACGCCGCTGCAAACCCAGGCTTCAGTTTGGCGCGGCGCGCGTCTAAGGCACTTTCAAGCATTTTGTTTGCTGTTGCAGTTCTGGAAGCATGCTGATTCTGTCGCCCAAGAAGCAACGCACGATTTCCACCTCCCGTGACTGGCTCGTCATCCTGCAGCGCATGCTCAACATGGGACGGAATTGACCCAAAAGGGGGCGTTGTCGAACAGTGGAATCCATCTTATAAAGAACGCCGCTGCAAACCCAGGCTTCAGTTCCGCGCAGCGCGTCTAAGGCACTTTCAAGCATTTTGTTTGCTGTTGCAGTTCTGGAAGCGTGCTGATTCTGTCGCCCAAGAAGCAACGCACGATTGCCACCTCCCGTGACTGTCTCGTCATCTTGCAGCGCATGCTCATCGTGGGACGGAATTGACCCAAAAGGGGGCATTGTCGAACAGTGGAATCCGCCTTATAAAGAACGCCGCTACAAATCCAAGCTTCAGTTCGGCGCGGCGTTCGTCTAAGGCACTTTCAAGCATTTTGTTTGCTGTTGCAGTTCTGGAAGCATGCTGTTTCCGTCGCCCAAGAAGCAACGCACGATTGCCACCTCCCTTGACTGTCTCGCCATCCTGCAGAGCATGCTCAACATGGGACGTAATTGACCCAAAAGGGGGCGTTGTCGAATGGGGGAATCCGCCTTATAAAGAACGCCGCTCAAACCCAGGCTTCAGTGCGGCGCGGCGCGCGTCTAAGGCACTTTCAAGCATTTTGTTTGGTGTTGCAGTTCTGGAAGCGTTCTGATTCCGTCCCCCAAGAAGCAACGCATGATTGCCACCTCCCGTGACTGTCTTGTCATCCTGCAGCGCATTCTCAACGCGGGACGGAATTGACCCAAAAGGGGGCGTTGTCGAACAGTGGAATCCGCCTTATAAAGAACGCCGCTGCAAACCCAGGCTTCAGTTCGGCGCGGCGCGCGTCTAAGGCACTTTCAAGCATTTTGTTTGCTGTTGCATTTCTGGAAGGGTGCTGATTCCGTCGCCCAAGAAGCAACGCACGATTGCCACCTCCAGTGACAGTCTCGTCATTCTGCAGCGCATGCTCAACGTGGGACGGAATTGACCCAAAAGGAGGCGTTGTCGAACAGTGGAATCCATCTTATAAAGAACGCCGCTGCAAACCCAGGCTTCAGTTCAGCAAAGCGCGTCTAAGGCACTTTCAAGCATTTAGTTTGCTGTTGCAGTTCTGGAAGCGTGCTGATTGTGTCGCCCAAGAAGCAACGCACGATTGCCACCTCCCGTGACTGTCTCGTCATCTTGCAGCGCATGCTCAACGTGGGACGGAATTGACCCAAAAGGGGGCATTGTCGAACAGTGGAATCCGCCTTATAAAGCACGCCGCTACAAATCCAAGCTTCAGTTCGGCGCGGCGTTCGTCTGAGGCACCTTCAAGCATTTTGTTTGCTGTTGCAGTTCTGGAAGCGTGCTGATTCCGTCGCCCAAGAAGAAACGCACGATAGCCACCTCCAGTAACTGTCTCGTCACCCTGCAGCGCATGCTCAACGTGGGACGGAATTGACCCAAAAGGGGGCGTTGTCGAACAGTGGAATCCGCCTTATAAAGAACGCCGCTGCAAACCCAGGCTTCAGTTCGGCGCGGCGCGCGTCTAAGGCACTTTCAAGCATTTTGTTTGCTGTTGCAGTTTGGAAGCGTGCTGATAACGTCGCCCAAGAAGCAACGCACGAGTGCCACCTCCCGTGACTGTCTCGTCATCTTGCAGCGCATGCTCAACGTGGGACGGAATTGACCCAAGAGGGGGCATTGTCTAACAGTGGAATCCGCCTTATAAAGAACGCCGCTGCAAATCCAGGCTTCCGTTCGGCGCCGCGCGCGTCTAAGGCACTTTCAAGCATTTTGACTGCTGTTGCAGTTCTGGAAGCTTGCTGATTCCGTCACCCAAGAAGCAACGCACGATTACCACCTCCCGTGACTGTCTCGTCATCCTGCAGCGCATGCTCAACGTGGGGCGGAATTGACCCAAAAGGGGGCGTTGTCGAACAGTGGAATCCATCTTATAAAGAACGCCGCTGCAAACCCAGGCTTCAGTTCCGCGCAGCGCGTCTAAGGCACTTTCAAGCATTTTGTTTGCTGTTGCAGTTCTGGAAGCGTGCTGATTCTGTCGCCCAAGAAGCAACGCACGATTGCCACCTCCCGTGACTGTCTCGTCATCTTGCAGCGCATGCTCATCGTGGGACGGAATTGACCCAAAAGGGGGCATTGTCGAACAGTGGAATCCGCCTTATAAAGAACGCCGCTACAAATCCAAGCTTCAGTTCGGCGCGGCGTTCGTCTAAGGCACTTTCAAGCATTTTGTTTGCTGTTGCAGTTCTGGAAGCATGCTGTTTTCGTCGCCCAAGAAGCAACGCACGATTGCCACCTCCCTTGACTGTCTCGCCATCCTGCAGAGCATGCTCAACATGGGACGTAATTGACCCAAAAGGGGGCGTTGTCGAATGGGGGAATCCGCCTTATAAAGAACGCCGCTCAAACCCAGGCTTCAGTGCGGCGCGGCGCGCGTCTAAGGCACTTTCAAGCATTTTGTTTGGTGTTGCAGTTCTGGAAGCGTGCTGATTCCGTCCCCCAAGAAGCAACGCATGATTGCCACCTCCCGTGACTGTCTTGTCATCCTGCAGCGCATTCTCAACGTGGGACGGAATTGACCCAAAAGGGGGCGTTGTCGAACAGTGGAATCCGCCTTATAAAGAACGCCGCTGCAAACCCAGGCTTCAGTTCGGCGCGGCGCGCGTCTAAGGCACTTTCAAGCATTTTGTTTGCTGTTGCATTTCTGGAAGCGTGCTGATTCCGTCGCCCAAGAAGCAACGCACGATTGCCACCTCCAGTGACAGTCTCGTCATTCTGCAGCGCATGCTCAACGTGGGACGGAATTGACCCAAAAGGGGGCGTTGTCGAACAGTGGGATCCGCCTTATATAGGACGCCGCTGCAAACCCAGGCATCAGTTCGGCGCGGCGGCGTCTAAGGCACTTTCAAGCATTTTGTTTGCTGTTGCAGTTCTGGAAGCGTGCTGATTCCGTCGCCCTAGAAGCAACGCACGATTGCCACCTCCCGTGACTGTCTCGTCATCTTGCCGCGCATGCTCAATGTCGGACGGAATTGACCCAAAAGGTTGCGTTGTCGAACAGTGGAATCCGCCTTATAAAGAACGCCGCTGGAAATCCAGGCTTCAGTTCGTCACGGCGCGCGTCTAAGGCACTTTCAAGCATTTTGTTTGCTGTTGCATTTCTGGAAGCGTGCTGATTCCATCGCCCAAGAAGCAACGCACGATTGCCACCTCCCGTGACTGTCTCGTCATCCTGCAGCGCATGCTCAACGTGGGGCGGAATTGACCCAAAAGGGGGCGTTGTCGAACAGTGGAATCCATCTTATAAAGAACGCCGCTGCAAACCCAGGCTTCAGTTCGGCGCAGCGCGTCTAAGGCGCTTTCAAGCATTTTGTTTGCTGTTGCAGTTCTGGAAGCGTGCTGATTCCGTCGCCCAAGAAGCAACGCACGATTGCCCCCTCCCGTGACTGTCTCGTCATCTTGCAGCGCATGCTCAACGTGGGACGGAATTGACCCAAAAGGGGGCATTGTCGAACAGTGGAATCCGCCTTATAAAGCACGCCGCTACAAATCCAAGCTTCAGTTCGGCGCGGCGTTCGTCTAAGGCAATTTCAAGCATTTTGTTTGCTGTTGCAGTTCTGGAAGCGTGCTGATTCCGTCGCCCAAGAAGCAACGCACGATTGCCACCTCCCGTGACTCTCTCGTCATCCTGCAGAGCATGCTCAACATGGGACGGAATTGATCCAAAAGGGGGCGTTGTCGAACAGTGGAATCCGCCTTATATAGGACGCTGCTGCAAACCCAGGCATCAGTTCGGCGCGGCGGCGTCTAAGACACTTTCAAGCATTTTGTTTGGTTTTGCAGTTCTGGAAGCGTGCTGATTCCGTCCCCCAAGAAGCAACGCATGATTGCCTCTTCCCGTGACTGTCTTGTCATCCTGCAGCGCATTCTCAACGTGGGACGGAATTGACCCAAAAGGGGGCGTTGTCGAACAGTGGAATCCGCCTTATAAAGAACGCCGCTGCAAACCCAGGCTTCAGTTCGGCGCGGCGCGCGTCTAAGGCACTTTCAAGCATTTTGTTTGCTGTTGCATTTCTGGAAGCGTGCTGATTCCGTCGCCCAAGAAGCAACGCACGATTGCCACCTCCAGTGACAGTCTCGTCATTCTGCAGCGCATGCTCAACGTGGGACGGAATTGACCCAAAAGGGGGCGTTGTCGAACAGTGGAATCCGCCTTTTAGAGGACGCCGCTGCAAACCCAGGCATAAGTTCGGCGCGGCGGCGTCTAAGGCACTTTCAAGCATTTTGTTTGCTGTTGCAGTTCTGGAAGCGTGCTGATTCCGTCCCCCAAGAAGCAACGCATGATTGCCTCTTCCCGTGACTGTCTTGTCATCCTGCAGCGCATTCTCAACGTGGGACGGAATTGACCCAAAAGGGGGCGTTGTCGAACAGTGGAATCCGCCTTATAAAGAACGCCGCTGCAAACCCAGGCTTCAGTTCGGCGCGGCGCGCGTCTAAGGCACTTTCAAGCAGTTTGTTTGCTGTTGCATTTCTGGAAGCGTGCTGATTCCGTCGCCCAAGAAGCAACGCAGGATTGCCAACCCCAGTGACTGTCTCGTCATCCTGCAGCGCATGCTCAACGTGCGACAGAATTGACCCAAAAAGGGGCGTTGTCGTACAGTGTAATCCGCCTTATAAAGAACGCCGCTGCAAACCCAGGCTTCAGTTCGGCGCGGCGCGCGTCTAAGGCACTTTCAAGCATTTTGTTTGCTGTTGCATTTCTGGAAGCGTGCTGATTCCGTCGCCCAAGAAGCAACGCACGATTGCCACCTCCAGTGACTGTCTCGTCATCCTGCAGCGCATGCTCAACGTGCGACAGAATTGACCCAAAAAGGGGCGTTGTCGAACAGTGGAATCCACCTTATAAAGAACGCCGCTGCAAACCCAGGCTTCAGTTCGGCGCGGCGCGCGTCTAAGGCACTTTCAAGCATTTTGATTGCTGTTGCATTTCTGGAAGCGTGCTGATTCCGTCGCCCAAGAAGCAACGCACGATTGCCACCTCCCGTGACTGTCTCGTCATCCTGCAGAGCATGCTCAACATGGGACGGAATTGACCCAAAAGGGGGCGTTGTCGAACAGTGGAATCCGCCTTATAAAGAACGCCGCTCAAACCCAGGCTTCAGTTCGGCGCGGCGCGCGTCTAAGGCACTTTCAAGCATTTTGTTTGGTGTTGCAGTTCTGGAAGCGTGCTGATTCCGTCCCCCAAGAAGCAACGCATGATTGCCACTTCCCGTGACTGTCTTGTCATCCTGCAGCGCATTCTCAACGTGGGACGGAATTGACCCAAAAGGGGGCGTTGTCGAACAGTGGAATCCCGCTTATAAAGAACGCCGCTGCAAACCCAGGCTTCAGTTCGGCGCGGCACGCGTCTAATGCACTTTCAAGCATTTTGTTTGCTGTTGCATTTCTGGAAGCGTGCTGATTCCGTCGCCCAAGAAGCAACGCACGATTGCCACCTCCAGTGACAGTCACGTTATCCTGCAGCGCATGCTCAACGTGGGACGGAATTGACCCAAAAGGGGGCGTTGTCGAACAGTGGAAACCGCCTTATATAGGACGCCGCTGCAAACCCAGGCGTCAGTTCGGCGCGGCGGCGTCTAAGGCACTTTAAAGCATTTTGTTTGCTGTTGCAGTTCTGGAAGCGTGCTGATTCCGTCGCCCAAGAAGCAACGCACGACTGCCACCTCCCGTGACTGTCTCGTCATCCTGCAGAGCATGCTCAACATGGGACGGAATTGCAACAAAAGGGGGCGTTGTCGAACAGTGGAATCCGCCTTATAAAGAACACCGCTCAAACCCAGGCTTCAGTTCGGCGCGGCGCGCGTCTAAGGCACTTTCAAGCATTTTGTTTGCTGTTGCAGTTCTGGAAGCGTGCTGATTCCATAGACCAAGAACCAACTCCCAATTGACACTTCCCGTGGTTGTCTCATCATCCTGAAGCGCATACTAAACGTGGGACGGAATTGACCCGAAAGGGGGCGTTGTCGAACAATGTAATCCGCCTTATAAATAACGCCGCTGCAAACCCAGGCTTCAGTTCGGCGCGGCGCGCGACTAGTTCACTTTCAAGCATTCTGTTTGCTGTTGCAGTTCTGGAAGCGTGCTGATTCCGTCGCCCAAGAAGAAACGCACGATAGCCACCTCCAGTAACTGTCTCGTCACCCTGCAGCGCATGCTCAACGTGGGACGGAATTGACCCAAAAGGGGGCGTTGTCGAACAGTGGAATCCGCCTTATAAAGAACGCCGCTGCAAACCCAGGCTTCAGTTCGGCGCGGCGCGCGTCTAAGGCACTTTCAAGCATTTTGTTTGCTGTTGCAGTTCTGGAAGCGTGCTGATAACGTCGCCCAAGAAGCAACGCACGAGTGCCACCTCCCGTGACTGTCTCGTCATCTTGCAGCGCATGCTCAACGTGGGACGGAATTGACCCAAGAGGGGGCATTGTCTAACAGTGGAATCCGCCTTATAAAGAACGCCGCTGCAAATCCAGGCTTCCGTTCGGCGCCGCGCGCGTCTAAGGCACTTTCAAGCATTTTGACTGCTGTTGCAGTTCTGGAAGCTTGCTGATTCCGTCACCCAAGAAGCAACGCACGATTACCACCTCCCGTGACTGTCTCGTCATCCTGCAGCGCATGCTCAACGTGGGGCGGAATTGACCCAAAAGGGGGCGTTGTCGAACAGTGGAATCCATCTTATAAAGAACGCCGCTGCAAACCCAGGCTTCAGTTCGGCGCAGCGCGTCTAAGGCACTTTCAAGCATTTAGTTTACTGTTGCAGTTCTGGAAGCGTGCTGATTGTGTCGCCCAAGAAGCAACGCACGATTGCCACCTCCCGTGACTGTCTCGTCATCTTGCAGCGCATGCTCAACGTGGGACGGAATTGACCCAAAAGGGGGCATTGTCGAACAGTGGAATCCGCCTTATAAAGCACGCCGCTACAAATCCAAGCTTCAGTTCGGCGCGGCGTTCGTCTGAGGCAC
The DNA here is from genome assembly GCF_052857255.1 of Amblyomma americanum. Lineage (NCBI taxonomy): Eukaryota > Metazoa > Arthropoda > Arachnida > Ixodida > Ixodidae > Amblyomma > Amblyomma americanum. The sequence continues at coordinate 114,694,177 of NC_135501.1, forward strand.
TTTCAAGCATTTTTTTTGCTGTTGCAGTTCTGGAAGCGTGCTGATTCCGTCGCCCAAGAAGAAACGCACGATAGCCACCTCCAGTAACAGTCTCGTCACCCTGCAGCGCATGCTCAACGTGGGACGGAATTGACCCAAAAGGGGGCGTTGTCGAACAGTGGAATCCGCCTTATAAAGAACGCCGCTGCAAACCCAGGCTTCAGTTCGGCGCGGCGCGCGTCTAAGGCACTTTCAAGCATTTTGTTTGCTGTTGCAGTTTGGAAGCGTGCTGATAACGTCGCCCAAGAAGCAACGCACGAGTGCCACCTCCCGTGACTGTCTCGTCATCTTGCAGCGCATGCTCAACGTGGGACGGAATTGACCCAAGAGGGGGCATTGTCTAACAGTGGAATCCGCCTTATAAAGAACGCCGCTGCAAATCCAGGCTTCCGTTCGGCGCCGCGCGCGTCTAAGGCACTTTCAAGCATTTTGACTGCTGTTGCAGTTCTGGAAGCTTGCTGATTCCGTCACCCAAGAAGCAACGCACGATTACCACCTCCCGTGACTGTCTCGTCATCCTGCAGCGCATGCTCAACGTGGGGCGGAATTGACCCAAAAGGGGGCGTTGTCGAACAGTGGAATCCATCTTATAAAGAACGCCGCTGCAAACCCAGGCTTCAGTTCGGCGCAGCGCGTCTAAGGCACTTTCAAGCATTTAGTTTGCTGTTGCAGTTCTGGAAGCGTGCTGATTCCGTCGCCCAAGAAGCAACGCACGATTGCCACCTCCCGTGACTGTCTCGTCATCTTGCAGCGCATGCTCAACGTGGGACGGAATTGACCCAAAAGGGGGCATTGTCGAACAGTGGAATCCGCCTTATAAAGCACGCCGCTACAAATCCAAGCTTCAGTTCGGCGCGGCGTTCGTCTGAGGCACTTTCAAGCATTTTGTTTGCTGTTGCAGTTCTGGAAGCGTGCTGATTCCGTAGCCCAAGAAGCAACGCACGATTGCCACCTCCCGTGACTGTCTCATCTTGCAGGGCATGCTCAACGTGCGACAGAATTGACCCAAGAGGGGGCGTTGTCGAACAGTGGAATCCGCCTTATAAAGAACGCCGCTGCAAACCCAGGCTTCAGTTTGGCGCGGCGCGCGTCTAAGGCACTTTCAAGCATTTTGTTTGCTGTTGCAGTTCTGGAAGCATGCTGATTCTGTCGCCCAAGAAGCAACGCACGATTTCCACCTCCCGTAACTGGCTCGTCATCCTGCAGCGCATGCTCAACATGGGAAGGAATTGACCCAAAAGGGGGCGTTGTCGAACAGTGGAATCCATCTTATAAAGAACGCCGCTGCAAACCCAGGCTTCAGTTCCGCGCAGCGCGTCTAAGGCACTTTCAAGCATTTTGTTTGCTGTTGCAGTTCTGGAAGCGTGCTGATTCTGTCGCCCAAGAAGCAACGCACGATTGCCACCTCCCGTGACTGTCTCGTCATCTTGCAGCGCATGCTCATCGTGGGACGGAATTGACCCAAAAGGGGGCATTGTCGAACAGTGGAATCCGCCTTATAAAGAACGCCGCTACAAATCCAAGCTTCAGTTCGGCGCGGCGTTCGTCTAAGGCACTTTCAAGCATTTTGTTTGCTGTTGCAGTTCTGGAAGCATGCTGTTTCCGTCGCCCAAGAAGCCACGCACGATTGCCACCTCCCTTGACTGTCTCGCCATCCTGCAGAGCATGCTCAACATGGGACGTAATTGACCCAAAAGGGGGCGTTGTCGAATGGGGGAATCCGCCTTATAAAGAACGCCGCTCAAACCCAGGCTTCAGTGCGGCGCGGCGCGCGTCTAAGGCACTTTCAAGCATTTTGTTTGGTGTTGCAGTTCTGGAAGCGTGCTGATTCCGTCCCCCAAGAAGCAACGCATGATTGCCACCTCCCGTGACTGTCTTGTCATCCTGCAGCGCATTCTCAACGTGGGACGGAATTGACCCAAAAGGGGGCGTTCTCGAACAGTGGAATCCGCCTTATAAAGAACGCCGCTGCAAACCCAGGCTTCAGTTCGGCGCGGCGCGCGTCTAAGGCACTTTCAAGCATTTTGTTTGCTGTTGCATTTCTGGAAGCGTGCTGATTCCGTCGCCCAAGAAGCAACGCACGATTGCCACCTCCAGTGACAGTCTCGTCATTCTGCAGCGCATGCTCAACGTGGGACGGAATTGACCCAAAAGGGGGCGTTGTCGAACAGTGGGATCCGCCTTATATAGGACGCCGCTGCAAACCCAGGCATCAGTTCGGCGCGGCGGCGTCTAAGGCACTTTCAAGCATTTTGTTTGCTGTTGCAGTTCTGGAAGCGTGCTGATTCCGTCGCCCTAGAAGCAACGCACGATTGCCACCTCCCGTGACTGTCTCGTCATCTTGCCGCGCATGCTCAATGTCGGACGGAATTGACCCAAAAGGTTGCGTTGTCGAACAGTGGAATCCGCCTTATAAAGAACGCCGCTGGAAATCCAGGCTTCAGTTCGTCACGGCGCGCGTCTAAGGCACTTTCAAGCATTTTGTTTGCTGTTGCATTTCTGGAAGCGTGCTGATTCCATCGCCCAAGAAGCAACGCACGATTGCCGCCTCCCGTGACTGTCTCGTCATCTTGCAGCGCATGCTCAACGTGGGACGGAATTGACCCAAAAGGGGGCATTGTCGAACAGTGGAATCCGCCTTATAAAGCACGCCGCTACAAATCCAAGCTTCAGTTCGGCGCGGCGTTCGTCTAAGGCACTTTCAAGCATTTTGTTTGCTGTTGCAGTTCTGGAAGCGTGCTGATTCCGTCGCCCAAGAAGCAACGCACGATTGCCCCCTCCCGTGACTGTCTCGTCATCTTGCAGCGCATGCTCAACGTGGGACGGAATTGACCCAAAAGGGGGCATTGTCGAACAGTGGAATCCGCCTTATAAAGCACGCCGCTACAAATCCAAGCTTCAGTTCGGCGCGGCGTTCGTCTAAGGCACTTTCAAGCATTTTGTTTGCTGTTGCAGTTCTGGAAGCGTGCTGATTCCGTAGCCCAAGAAGCAACGCACGATTGCCACCTCCCGTGACTGTCTCGTCATCTTGCAGCGCATGCTCAACTTGCGACAGAATTGACCCAAAAGGGGGCGTTGTCGAACAGTGGAATCCGCCTTATAAAGAACGCCGCTCAAACCCAGGCTTCAGTTCGGCGCGGCGCGCGTCTAAGGCACTTTCAAGCATTTTGTTTGCTGTTGCAGTTCTGGAAGCGTGCTGATTCCGTCGCCCAAGAAGCAACGCACGATTGCCACCTCCCGTGACTGTCTCGTCATCCTGCAGCGCATGCTCAACGTGCGACAGAATTGACCCAAAAGGGGGCATTGTCGAACAGTGGAATCCGCCTTATAAAGAACGCCGCTACAAATCCAAGCTTCAGTTCGGCGCGGCGGCGTCTAAGACACTTTCAAGCATTTCGTTTGGTGTTGCAGTTCTGGAAGCGTGCTGATTCCGTCGCCCAAGAAGCAACGCACGATTGCCACCTCCAGTGACAGTCTCGTCATTCTGCAGCGCATGCACAACGTGGGACGGAATTGACCCAAAAGGGGGCGTTGTCGAACAGTGGAATCCGCCTTTTAGAGGACGCCGCTGCAAACCCAGGCATAAGTTCGGCGCGGCGGCGTCTAGGGCACTTTCAAGCATTTTGTTTGCTGTTGCAGTTCTGGAAGCGTGCTGAATCCGTCGCCCAAGAAGCAACGCACGATTGCCACCTCCCGTGACAGTCTCGTCATCCTGCAGAGCATGCTCAACATGGGACGAAATTGACCCAAAAGGGGGCGTTGTCGAAGAGTGGAATCCGCCTTATAAAGAACGCCGCTCAAACCCAGGCTTCAGTTCGGCGCGGCACGCGTCTAAGGCACTTTCAAGCATTTTGTTTGCTGTTGCATTTCTGGAAGCGTGCTGATTCCGTGGCCCAAGAAGCAACGCACGATTGCCACCTCCAGTGACAGTCTCGTTATCCTGCAGCGCATGCTCAACGTGGGACGGAATACCCAAAAGGGGGCGCTGTCGAACAGTGGAAACCGCCTTATATAGGACGCCGCTGCAAACCCAGGCGTCAGTTCGGCGCGGCGGCGTCTAAGGCACTTTCAAGCATTTTGTTTGCTGTTGCAGTTCTGGAAGCGTGCTGATTCCGTCGCCCAAGAAGCAACGCACGATTGCCACCTCCCGTGACTGTCTCGTCATCCTGCAGAGCATGCTCAACATGGGACGGAATTGCAACAAAAGGGGGCGTTGTCGAACAGTGGAATCCGCCTTATAAAGAACGCCGCTCAAACCCAGGCTTCAGTTCGGCGCGGCGCGCGTCTAAGGCACTTTCAAGCATTTTGTTTGGTTTTGCAGTACTGGAAGCGTGCTGATTCCGTCCCCCAAGAAGCAACGCATGATTGCCACTTCCCGTGACTGTCTCGTCATCCTGCAGCGCATGCTCAACGTGGGACGGAATTGACCCAAAAGGGGGCTTTGTCGAACAGTGGAATCCGCCTTATATAGGACGCCGCTGCAAACCCAGGCTTCAGTTCGGCGCGGCGCGCGTCTAAGGCACTTTCAAGCATTTTGTTTGCTGTTGCAGTTCTGGAAGCATGCTGATTCCGTCCCCCAAGAAGCAACGCATGATTGCCACCTCCCGTGACTGTCTTGTCATCCTGCAGCGCATTCTCAACGTGGGACGGAATTGACCGAAAAGGGGGCGTTGTCGAACAGTGGAATCCGCCTTATAAAGAACGCAGCTGCAAACCCAGGCTTCAGTTCGGCGCGGCGCGCGTCTGAGGCACTTTCAAGTATTTTGTTTGCTGTTGCATTTCTGGAAGCGTGCTGATTCCGTCGCCCAAGAAGCAACGCACGATTGCCACCTCCAGTGACAGTCTCGTCATTCTGCAGCGCATGCTCAACCTGGGATGGAATTGACCCTAAAGGGGGCGTTGTCGAACAGTGAAATCCGCCTTATAAAGAACGCCGCTGCAAACCAAGGCTTCAGTTCGGCGCGGCGGCGTCTAAGGCCCTTTCAAGCATTTTGTTTTCAGCTGCAGTTCTGGAAGCGTGCTGATTCCGTCGCGCAAGAAGCAACGCACGATTGCCACCTCCTGTGACTGTATCGTCATCCTGCAGCGCATGCTCAACCTGGGATGGAATTGACCCAAAAGGGGGCGTTGTCGAACAGTGGAATCCGCCTTATAAAGAACGCCGCTGCAAACCCAGGCTTCAGTTCGGCGCGGCGCGCGTCTAAGGCACTTTCAAGCATTTTGTTTGCTGTTGCAGTTCTGGAAGCGTGCTGATTCCATAGACCAAGAACCAACTCCCAATTGACACTTCCCGTGGCTGTCTCGTCATCCTGAAGCGCATGCTCAACGTGGGACGGAATTGACCCGAAAGGAGGCGTTGTCGAACAATGGAATCCGCCTTATAAATAACGCCGCTGCAAACCCAGGCTTCAGTTCGGCGCGGCGCGCGTCTAGTTCACTTTCAAGCATTTTGTTTGCTGTTGCAGTTCTGGAAGCGTGCTGATTCCGTCGCCCAAGAAGAAACGCACGATAGCCACCTCCAGTAGCTGTCTCGTCACCCTGCAGCGCATGCTCAACGTGGGACGGAATTGACCCAAAAGGGGGCGTTGTCGAACAGGGGAATCCGCCTTATAAAGAACGCCGCTGCAAATCCAGGCTTCAGTTCGGCGCGGCGCGCGTCTAAGGCACTTTCAAGCATTTTGTTTGCTGTTGCAGTTCTGGAAGCGTGCTGATAACGTCGCCCAAGAAGCAACGCACGAGTGCCACCTTCCGTGACTGTCTCGTCATCTTGCAGCGCATGCTCAACGTGGGATGGAATTGACCCAAAAGGGGGCATTGTCTAACAGTGGAATCCATCTTATAAAGAACGCCGCTGCAAACCCAGGCTTCAGTTCCGCTCAGCGCGTCTAAGGCACTTTCAAGCATTTTGTTTGCTGTTGCAGTTCTGGAAGCGTGCTGATTCTGTCGCCCAAGAAGCAACGCACGATTGCCACCTCCCGTGACTGTCTCGTCATCTTGCAGCGCATGCTCATCGTGGGACGGAATTGACCCAAAAGGGGGCATTGTCGAACAGTGGAATCCGCCTTATAAAGAACGCCGCTACAAATCCAAGCTTCAGTTCGGCGCGGCGTTCGTCTAAGGCACTTTCAAGCATTTTGTTTGCTGTTGCAGTTCTGGAAGCATGCTGTTTCCGTCGCCCAAGAAGCCACGCACGATTGCCACCTCCCTTGACTGTCTCGCCATCCTGCAGAGCATGCTCAACATGGGACGTAATTGACCCAAAAGGGGGCGTTGTCGAATGGGGGAATCCGCCTTATAAAGAACGCCGCTCAAACCCAGGCTTCAGTGCGGCGCGGCGCGCGTCTAAGGCACTTTCAAGCATTTTGTTTGGTGTTGCAGTTCTGGAAGCGTGCTGATTCCGTCGCCCAAGAAGCAACGCATGATTGCCACCTCCCGTGACTGTCTTGTCATCCTGCAGCGCATTCTCAACGTGGGACGGAATTGACCCAAAAGGGGGCGTTGTCGAACAGTGGAATCCGCCTTATAAAGAACGCCGCTGCAAACCCAGGCTTCAGTTCGGCGCGGCGCGCGTCTAAGGCACTTTCAAGCATTTTGTTTGCTGTTGCATTTCTGGAAGCGTGCTGATTCCGTCGCCCAAGAAGCAACGCACGATTGCCACCTTTAGTGACAGTCTCGTCATTCTGCAGCGCATGCTCAACGTGGGACGGAATTGACCCAAAAGGGGGCGTTGTCGAACAGTGGGATCCGCCTTATATAGGACGCCGCTGCAAACCCAGGCATCAGTTCGGCGCGGCGGCGTCTAAGGCACTTTCAAGCATTTTGTTTGCTGTTGCAGTTCTGGAAGCGTGCTGATTCCGTCGCCCTAGAAGCAACGCACGATTGCCACCTCCCGTGACTGTCTCGTCATCTTGCCGCGCATGCTCAATGTCGGACGGAATTGACCCAAAAGGTTGCGTTGTCGAACAGTGGAATCCGCCTTATAAAGAACGCCGCTGGAAATCCAGGCTTCAGTTCGTCACGGCGCGCGTCTAAGGCACTTTCAAGCATTTTGTTTGCTGTTGCATTTCTGGAAGCGTGCTGATTCCATCGCCCAAGAAGCAACGCACGATTGCCGCCTCCCGTGACTGTCTCGTCATCCTGCAGCGCATGCTCAACGTGGGGCGGAATTGACCCAAAAGGGGGCGTTGTCGAACAGTGGAATCCATCTTATAAAGAACGCCGCTGCAAACCCAGGCTTCAGTTCGGCGCAGCGCGTCTAAGGCACTTTCAAGCATTTTGTTTGCTGTTGCAGTTCTGGAAGCGTGCTGATTCCGTCGCCCAAGAAGCAACGCACGATTGCCCCCTCCCGTGACTGTCTCGTCATCTTGCAGCGCATGCTCAACGTGGGACGGAATTGACCCAAAAGGGGGCATTGTCGAACAGTGGAATCCGCCTTATAAAGCACGCCGCTACAAATCCAAGCTTCAGTTCGGCGCGGCGTTCGTCTAAGGCACTTTCAAGCATTTTGTTTGCTGTTGCAGTTCTGGAAGCGTGCTGATTCCGTAGCCCAAGAAGCAACGCACGATTGCCACCTCCCGTGACTGTCTCGTCATCTTGCAGCGCATGCTCAACTTGCGACAGAATTGACCCAAAAGGGGGCGTTGTCGAACAGTGGAATCCGCCTTATAAAGAACGCCGCTCAAACCCAGGCTTCAGTTCGGCGCGGCGCGCGTCTAAGGCACTTTCAAGCATTTTGTTTGCTGTTGCAGTTCTGGAAGCGTGCTGATTCCGTCGCCCAAGAAGCAACGCACGATTGCCACCTCCCGTGACTGTCTCGTCATCCTGCAGCGCATGCTCAACGTGCGACAGAATTGACCCAAAAGGGGGCATTGTCGAACAGTGGAATCCGCCTTATAAAGAACGCCGCTACAAATCCAAGCTTCAGTTCGGCGCGGCGGCGTCTAAGACACTTTCAAGCATTTCGTTTGGTGTTGCAGTTCTGGAAGCGTGCTGATTCCGTCGCCCAAGAAGCAACGCACGATTGCCACCTCCAGTGACAGTCTCGTCATTCTGCAGCGCATGCACAACGTGGGACGGAATTGACCCAAAAGGGGGCGTTGTCGAACAGTGGAATCCGCCTTTTAGAGGACGCCGCTGCAAACCCAGGCATAAGTTCGGCGCGGCGGCGTCTAGGGCACTTTCAAGCATTTTGTTTGCTGTTGCAGTTCTGGAAGCGTGCTGAATCCGTCGCCCAAGAAGCAACGCACGATTGCCACCTCCCGTGACAGTCTCGTCATCCTGCAGAGCATGCTCAACATGGGACGAAATTGGCCCAAAAGGGGGCGTTGTCGAAGAGTGGAATCCGCCTTATAAAGAACGCCGCTCAAACCCAGGCTTCAGTTCGGCGCGGCACGCGTCTAAGGCACTTTCAAGCATTTTGTTTGCTGTTGCATTTCTGGAAGCGTGCTGATTCCGTGGCCCAAGAAGCAACGCACGATTGCCACCTCCAGTGACAGTCTCGTTATCCTGCAGCGCATGCTCAACGTGGGACGGAATACCCAAAAGGGGGCGTTGTCGAACAGTGGAAACCGCCTTATATAGGACGCCGCTGCAAACCCAGGCGTCAGTTCGGCGCGGCGGCGTCTAAGGCACTTTCAAGCATTTTGTTTGCTGTTGCAGTTCTGGAAGCGTGCTGATTCCGTCGCCCAAGAAGCAACGCACGATTGCCACCTCCCGTGACTGTCTCGTCATCCTGCAGAGCATGCTCAACATGGGACGGAATTGCAACAAAAGGGGGCGTTGTCGTACAGTGGAATCCGCCTTATAAAGAACGCCGCTCAAACCCAGGCTTCAGTTCGGCGCGGCGCGCGTCTAAGGCACTTTCAAGCATTTTGTTTGGTTTTGCAGTACTGGAAGCGTGCTGATTCCGTCCCCCAAGAAGCAACGCATGATTGCCACTTCCCGTGACTGTCTCGTCATCCTGCAGCGCATGCTCAACGTGGGACGGAATTGACCCAAAAGGGGGCTTTGTCGAACAGTGGAATCCGCCTTATATAGGACGCCGCTGCAAACCCAGGCTTCAGTTCGGCGCGGCGCGCGTCTAAGGCACTTTCAAGCATTTTGTTTGCTGTTGCAGTTCTGGAAGCATGCTGATTCCGTCCCCCAAGAAGCAACGCATGATTGCCACCTCCCGTGACTGTCTTGTCATCCTGCAGCGCATTCTCAACGTGGGACGGAATTGACCGAAAAGGGGGCGTTGTCGAACAGTGGAATCCGCCTTATAAAGAACGCAGCTGCAAACCCAGGCTTCAGTTCGGCGCGGCGCGCGTCTGAGGCACTTTCAAGTATTTTGTTTGCTGTTGCATTTCTGGAAGCGTGCTGATTCCGTCGCCCAAGAAGCAACGCACGATTGCCACCTCCAGTGACAGTCTCGTCATTCTGCAGCGCATGCTCAACCTGGGATGGAATTGACCCAAAAGGGGGCGTTGGCGAACAGTGAAATCCGCCTTATAAAGAACGCCGCTGCAAACCAAGGCTTCAGTTCGGCGCGGCGGCGTCTAAGGCCCTTTCAAGCATTTTGTTTGCAGCTGCAGTTCTGGAAGCGTGCTGATTCCGTCGCGCAAGAAGCAACGCACGATTGCCACCTCCTGTGACTGTATCGTCATCCTGCAGCGCATGCTCAACCTGGGATGGAATTGACCCAAAAGGGGGCGTTGTCGAACAGTGGAATCCGCCTTATAAAGAACGCCGCTGCAAACCCAGGCTTCAGTTCGGCGCGGCGCGCGTCTAAGGCACTTTCAAGCATTTTGTTTGCTGTTGCAGTTCTGGAAGCGTGCTGATTCCATAGACCAAGAACCAACTCCCAATTGACACTTCCCGTGGCTGTCTCGTCATCCTGAAGCGCATGCTCAACGTGGGACGGAATTGACCCGAAAGGAGGCGTTGTCGAACAATGGAATCCGCCTTATAAATAACGCCGCTGCAAACCCAGGCTTCAGTTCGGCGCGGCGCGCGTCTAGTTCACTTTCAAGCATTTTGTTTGCTGTTGCAGTTCTGGAAGCGTGCTGATTCCGTCGCCCAAGAAGAAACGCACGATAGCCACCTCCAGTAGCTGTCTCGTCACCCTGCAGCGCATGCTCAACGTGGGACGGAATTGACCCAAAAGGGGGCGTTGTCGAACAGGGGAATCCGCCTTATAAAGAACGCCGCTGCAAATCCAGGCTTCAGTTCGGCGCGGCGCGCGTCTAAGGCACTTTCAAGCATTTTGTTTGCTGTTGCAGTTCTGGAAGCGTGCTGATAACGTCGCCCAAGAAGCAACGCACGAGTGCCACCTTCCGTGACTGTCTCGTCATCTTGCAGCGCATGCTCAACGTGGGACGGAATTGACCCAAAAGGGGGCATTGTCTAACAGTGGAATCCGCCTTATAAAGAACGCCCCTACAAACCCAAGCTTCAGTTCGGCGCGGCGTTCGTCTAAGGCAATTTCAAGCATTTTGTTTGCTGTTGCAGTTCTGGAAGCGTGCTGATTGCGTCGCCAAAGAAGCAACGCACGATTGCCACCTCCCGTGACTGTCTCATCTTGCAGGGCATGCTCAACGTGCGACAGAATTGACCCAAAAGGGGGCGTTGTCGAACAGTGGAATCCGCCTTATAAAGAACGCCGCTGCAAAGCCAGGCTTCAGTTTGGCGCGGCGCGCGTCTAAGGCACTTTCAAGCATTTTGTTTGCTGTTGCAGTTTTGGAAGCATGCTGATTCTGTCGCCCAAGAAGCAACGCACGATTGCCACCTCCCGTGACTGGCTCGTCATCCTGCAGCGCATGCTCAACATGGGACGGAATTGACCCAAAAGGGGGCGCTGTCGAACAGTGGAATCCATCTTATAAAGAACGCCGCTGCAAACCCAGGCTTCAGTTCGGCGCAGCGCGTCTAAGGCACTTTCAAGCATTTTGTTTGCTGTTGCAGTTCTGGAAGCGTGCTGATTCCGTCGCCCAAGAAGCAACGCACGATTGCCACCTTCCGTGACTGTCTCATCTTGCAGGGCATGCTCAACGTGCGACAGAATTGACCCAAAATGGGGCGTTGTCGAACAACGGAATCCGCCTTATAAAGAACGCCGCTGCAAACCCAGGCTTCAGTTTGGCGCGGCGCGCGTTAAGGCACTTTCAAGCATTTTGTTTGCTGTTGCAGTTCTGGAAGCGTGCTGATTCCGTCACCCAAGAAGCAACGCACGTTTGCCACCTCCAGTGACAGTCTCGTCATTCTGCAGCGCATGCTCAACGTGGGATGGAATTGAGTTGAAATGGGGAGTTGGCGAACAGTGGAATCCGCTTTATAAACAACGCCGCAGCAAAGCCAGGCTTCGGTTCAGCGCGGCGCGCGTCTAAGGCACTTTCAAGCATTTTGTTTGCTGTTGCAGATCTGGAAGCGCGCTGATTCCGTCGCCCAAGAAGCAACGCACGATTGCCACCTCCCGTGACTGTATCGTCATCCTGCAGCGCATGCTCAACCTGGGATGGAATTGACCCAAAAGGGGGTGTTGTCGAACAGTGAAATCCGCCTTATAAAGAACGCCGCTGCAAACCAAGGCTTCATTTCGGCGCGGCGGCGTCTAAGGCCCTTTGAAGCATTTTGTTTGCTGCTGCAGTTCTGGACGCGTGCTGATTCCGTCGCGCAAGAAGCAACGCACGATTGCCACCTCCCGTGACAGTATCGTCATCCTGCAGCGCATGCTCAACCTGGGATGGAATTGACACAAAAGGGGGCGTTGTCGAACAGTGGAATCCGCCTTATAAAGAACGCCGCTGCAAACCCAGGCTTCAGTTCGGCGCGGCGTTCGTCTAAGGCAATTTCAAGCATTTTGTTTGCTGTTGCAGTTCTGGAAGCGTGCTGATTCCGTCGCCCAAGAAGCAACGCACGATTGCCACCTCCCGTGACTGTCTCATCATGCAGGGCATGCTCAACGTGCGACAGAATTGACCCAAGAGGAACGTTGTCGAACAGTGGAATCCGCCTTATAAAGAACGCCGCTGCAAACCCAGGCTTCAGTTTGGCGCGGCGCGCGTCTAAGGCACATTCAAGCATTTTGTTTGCTGTTGCAGTTCTGGAAGCATGCTGATTCTGTCGCCCAAGAAGCAACGCACGATTTCCACCTCCCGTGACTGGCTCGTCATCCTGCAGCGCATGCTCAACATGGGACGGAATTGACCCAAAAGGGGGCGTTGTCGAACAGTGGAATCCATCTTATAAAGAACGCCGCTGCAAACCCAGGCTTCAGTTCCGCGCAGCGCGTCTAAGGCACTTTCAAGCATTTTGTTTGCTGTTGCAGTTCTGGAAGCGTGCTGATTCTGTCGCCCAAGAAGCAACGCACGATTGCCACCTCCCGTGACTGTCTCGTCATCTTGCAGCGCATGCTCATCGTGGGACGGAATTGACCCAAAAGGGGGCATTGTCGAACAGTGGAATCCGCCTTATAAAGAACGCCGCTACAAATCCAAGCTTCAGTTCGGCGCGGCGTTCGTCTAAGGCACTTTCAAGCATTTTGTTTGCTGTTGCAGTTCTGGAAGCATGCTGTTTCCGTCGCCCAAGAAGCAACGCACGATTGTCACCTCCCTTGACTGTCTCGCCATCCTGCAGAGCATGCTCAACATGGGACGTAATTGACCCAAAAGGGGGCGTTGTCGAACGGGGGAATCCGCCTTATAAAGAACGCCGCTCAAACCCAGGCTTCAGTTCGGCGCGGCGCGCGTCTAAGGCACTTTCAAGCATTTTGTTTGGTGTTGCAGTTTTGGAAGCGTGCTGATTCCGTCCCCCAAGAAGCAACGCATGATTGCCACCTCCCGTGACTGTCTTGTCATCCTGCAGCGCATGCTCAACGTGGGGCGGAATTGACCCAAAAGGGGGCGTTGTCGAACAGTGGAATCCATCTTATAAAGAACGCCGCTGCAAACCCAGGCTTCAGTTCGGCGCAGCGCGTCAAAGGCACTTTCAAGCATTTTGTTTGCTGTTGCAGTTCTGGAAGCGTGCTGATTCCGTCGCCCAAGAAGCAACGCACGATTGCCCCCTCCCGTGACTGTCTCGTCATCTTGCAGCGCATGCTCAACGTGGGACGGAATTGACCCAAAAGGGGGCATTGTCGAACAGTGGAATCCGCCTTATAAAGCACGCCGCTACAAATCCAAGCTTCAGTTCGGCGCGGCGTTCGTCTAAGGCACTTTCAAGCATTTTGTTTGCTGTTGCAGTTCTGGAAGCGTGCTGATTCCGTAGCCCAAGAAGCAACGCACGATTACCACCTCCCGTGACTGTCTCGTCATCTTGCAGCGCATGCTCAACTTGCGACAGAATTGACCCAAAAGGGGGCGTTGTCGAACAGTGGAATCCGCCTTATAAAGAACGCCGCTGCAAACCCAGGCTTCAGTTTGGCGCGGCGCGCGTCTAAGGCACTTTCAAGCATTTTGTTATCTGTTGCAGTTCTGGAAGCATGCTGATTTCGTCGCCCAAGAAGCAACGCACGATTGCCTCCTCCCGTGACTGTCTCGTCATCCTGCAGAGCATGCTCAACATGGGACGGAATTGACCCAAAAGGGGGCGTTGTCGAACAGTGGAATCCGCCTTATAAAGAACGCCGCTCAAACCCAGGCTTCAGTTCGGCGCGGCGCGCGTCTAAGGCACTTTCAAGCATTTTGTTTGCTGTTGCAGTTCTGGAAGCGTGCTGATTCCGTCGCCCAAGAAGCAAAGCACGATTGCCACCTCCCGTGACTGTCTCGTCATCTTGCAGCGCATGCTCAACGTGGGACGGAATTGACCCAAAATGGGCGTTGTCGAACAGTGGAATCCGCCTTATAAAGAACGCCGCTACAAATCCAAGCCTCAGTTCGGCGCGGCGTTCGTCTAAGGCACATTCAAGCATTTTGTTTGCTGTTGCAGTTCTGGAAGCGTGCTGATTCCGTCCCCCAAGTAGCAACGCATGATTGCCACTTCCCGTGACTGTCTTGTCATCCTGCAGAGCATTCTCAACGTGGGACGGAATTGACCCAAAAGGGGGCGTTGTCGAGTAGTGCAATCCGCCTTATAAAGAACGCCGCTGCAAACCCAGGCTTCAGTTCGCCGCGGCGCCCGTTTAAGGCACTTTCAAGCATTTTGTTTGCTGTTGCATTTATGGAAGCGTGCTGATTCCGTCGCCCAAGAAGCAACGCACGATTGCCACCTCCAGTGACTGTCTCGTCATCCTGCAGCGCATGCTCAACGTGCGACAGAATTAACCCAAAAGGGGGCATTGTCGAACAGTGGAATCCGCCTTATAAAGAACGCCGCTCAAACCCAGGCTTCAGTTCGGCGCGGCACGCGTCTAAGGCACTTTCAAGCATTTTGTTTGCTGTTGCATTTCTGGAAGCGTGCTGATTCCGTGGCCCAAGAAGCAACGCACGATTGCCACCTCCAGTGACAGTCTCGTTATCCTGCAGCGCATGCTCAACGTGGGACGGAATACCCAAAAGGGGGCGTTGTCGAACAGTGGAAACCGCCTTATATAGGACGCCGCTGCAAACCCAGGCGTCAGTTCGGCGCGGCGGCGTCTAAGGCACTTTCAAGCATTTTGTTTGCTGTTGCAGTTCTGGAAGCGTGCTGATTCCGTCGCCCAAGAAGCAACGCACGATTGCCACCTCCCGTGACTGTCTCGTCATCCTGCAGAGCATCCTCAACATGGGACGGAATTGCAACAAAAGGGGGCGTTGTCGAACAGTGGAATCCGCCTTATAAAGAACGCCGCTCAAACCCAGGCTTCAGTTCGGCGCGGCGCGCGTCTAAGGCCCTTTCAAGCATTTTGTTTGGTTTTGCAGTACTGGAAGCGTGCTGATTCCGTCCCCCAAGAAGCAACGCATGATTGCCACTTCCCGTGACTGTCTCGTCATCCTGCAGCGCATGCTCAACGTGGGACGGAATTGACCCAAAAGGGGGCTTTGTCGAACAGTGGAATCCGCCCTATATAGGACGCCGCTGCAAACCCAGGCTTCAGTTCGGCGCGGCGCGCGTCTAAGGCACTTTCAAGCATTTTGTTTGCTGTTGCAGTTCTGGAAGCATGCTGATTCCGTCCCCCAAGAAGCAACGCATGATTGCCACCTCCCGTGACTGTCTTGTCATCCTGCAGCGCATTCTCAACGTGGGACGGAATTGACCGAAAAGGGGGCGTTGTCGAACAGTGGAATCCGCCTTATAAAGAACGCAGCTGCAAACCCAGGCTTCAGTTCGGCGCGGCGCGCGTCTGAGGCACTTTCAAGTATTTTGTTTGCTGTTGCATTTCTGGAAGCGTGCTGATTCCGTCGCCCAAGAAGCAACGCACGATTGCCACCTCCAGTGACTGTCTCGTCATCCTGCAGCGCATGCTCAACGTGCGACAGAATTAACCCAAAAGGGGGCATTGTCGAACAGTGGAATCCGCCTTATAAAGAACGCCGCTCAAACCCAGGCTTCAGTTCGGCGCGGCACGCGTCTAAGGCACTTTCAAGCATTTTGTTTGCTGTTGCATTTCTGGAAGCGTGCTGATTCCGTGGCCCAAGAAGCAACGCACGATTGCCACCTCCAGTGACAGTCTCGTTATCCTGCAGCGCATGCTCAACGTTGGACGGAATACCCAAAAGGGGGCGTTGTCGAACAGTGGAAACCGCCTTATATAGGACGCCGCTGCAAACCCAGGCGTCAGTTCGGCGCGGCGGCGTCTAAGGCACTTTCAAGCATTTTGTTTGCTGTTGCAGTTCTGGAAGCGTGCTGATTCCGTCGCCCAAGAAGCAACGCACGATTGCCACCTCCCGTGACTGTCTCGTCATCCTGCAGAGCATGCTCAACATGGGACGGAATTGCAACAAAAGGGGGCGTTGTCGAACAGTGGAATCCGCCTTATAAAGAACGCCGCTCAAACCCAGGCTTCAGTTCGGCGCGGCGCGCGTCTAAGGCACTTTCAAGCATTTTGTTTGGTTTTGCAGTACTGGAAGCGTGCTGATTCCGTCCCCCAAGAAGCAACGCATGATTGCCACTTCCCGTGACTGTCTCGTCATCCTGCAGCGCATGCTCAACGTGGGACGGAATTGACCCAAAAGGGGGCTTTGTCGAACAGTGGAATCCGCCTTATATAGGACGCCGCTGCAAACCCAGGCTTCAGTTCGGCGCGGCGCGCGTCTAAGGCACTTTCAAGCATTTTGTTTGCTATTGCAGTTCTGGAAGCATGCTGATTCCGTCCCCCAAGAAGCAACGCATGATTGCCACCTCCCGTGACTGTCTTGTCATCCTGCAGCGCATTCTCAACGTGGGACGGAATTGACCGAAAAGGGGGCGTTGTCGAACAGTGCAATCCGCCTTATAAAGAACGCAGCTGCAAACCCAGGCTTCAGTTCGGCGCGGCGCGCGTCTGAGGCACTTTCAAGTATTTTGTTTGCTGTTGCATTTCTGGAAGCGTGCTGATTCCGTCGCCCAAGAAGCAACGCACGATTGCCACCTCCAGTGACAGTCTCGTCATTCTGCAGCGCATGCTCAACCTGGGATGGAATTGACCCAAAAGGGGGCGTTGTCGAACAGTGAAATCCGCCTTATAAAGAACGCCGCTGCAAACCAAGGCTTCAGTTCGGCGCGGCGGCGTCTAAGGCCCTTTCAAGCATTTTGTTTGCAGCTGCAGTTCTGGAAGCGTGCTGATTCCGTCGCGCAAGAAGCAACGCACGATTGCCACCTCCTGTGACTGTATCGTCATCCTGCAGCGCATGCTCAACCTGGGATGGAATTGACCCAAAAGGGGGCGTTGTCGAACAGTGGAATCCGCCTTATAAAGAACGCCGCTGCAAACCCAGGCTTCAGTTCGGCGCGGCGCGCGTCTAAGGCACTTTCAAGCATTTTGTTTGCTGTTGCAGTTCTGGAAGCGTGCTGATTCCATAGACCAAGAACCAACTCCCAATTGACACTTCCCGTGGCTGTCTCGTCATCCTGAAGCGCATGCTCAACGTGGGACGGAATTGACCCGAAAGGAGGCGTTGTCGAACAATGGAATCCGCCTTATAAATAACGCCGCTGCAAACCCAGGCTTCAGTTCGGCGCGGCGCGCGTCTAGTTCACTTTCAAGCATTTTGTTTGCTGTTGCAGTTCTGGAAGCGTGCTGATTCCGTCGCCCAAGAAGAAACGCACGATAGCCACCTCCAGTAGCTGTCTCGTCACCCTGCAGCGCATGCTCAACGTGGGACGGAATTGACCCAAAAGGGGGCGTTGTCGAACAGGGGAATCCGCCTTATAAAGAACGCCGCTGCAAATCCAGGCTTCAGTTCGGCGCGGCGCGCGTCTAAGGCACTTTCAAGCATTTTGTTTGCTGTTGCAGTTCTGGAAGCGTGCTGATAACGTCGCCCAAGAAGCAACGCACGAGTGCCACCTTCCGTGACTGTCTCGTCATCTTGCAGCGCATGCTCAACGTGGGACGGAATTGACCCAAAAGGGGGCATTGTCTAACAGTGGAATCCGCCTTATAAAGAACGCCCCTACAAACCCAAGCTTCAGTTCGGCGCGGCGTTCGTCTAAGGCAATTTCAAGCATTTTGTTTGCTGTTGCAGTTCTGGAAGCGTGCTGATTGCGTCGCCAAAGAAGCAACGCACGATTGCCACCTCCCGTGACTGTCTCATCTTGCAGGGCATGCTCAACGTGCGACAGAATTGACCCAAAAGGGGGCGTTGTCGAACAGTGGAATCCGCCTTATAAAGAACGCCGCTGCAAACCCAGGCTTCAGTTTGGCGCGGCGCGCGTCTAAGGCACTTTCAAGCATTTTGTTTGCTGTTGCAGTTCTGGAAGCATGCTGATTCTGTCGCCCAAGAAGCAACGCACGATTGCCACCTCCCGTGACTGGCTCGTCATCCTGCAGCGCATGCTCAACATGGGACGGAATTGACCCAAAAGGGGGCGTTGTCGAACAGTGGAATCCGCCTTATAAAGAACGCCGCTCAAACCCAGGCTTCAGTTCGGCGCGGCGCGCGTCTAAGGCACTTTCAAGCATTTTGTTTGCTGCTGCAGTTCTGGACGCGTGCTGATTCCGTCGCGCAAGAAGCAACGCACGATTGCCACCTCCCGTGACAGTTTCGTCATCCTGCAGCGCATGCTCAACCTGGGATGGAATTGACACAAAAGGGGGCGTTGTCGAACAGTGGAATCCGCCTTATAAAGAACGCCGCTGCAAACCCAGGCTTCAGTTCGGCGCGGCGTTCGTCTAAGGCAATTTCAAGCATTTTGTTTGCTGTTGCAGTTCTGGAAGCGTGCTGATTCCGTCGCCCAAGAAGCAACGCACGATTGCCACCTCCCGAGACTGTCTCATCATGCAGGGCATGCTCAACGTGCGACAGAATTGACCCAAGAGGAACGTTGTCGAACAGTGGAATCCGCCTTATAAAGAACGCCGCTGCAAACCCAGGCTTCAGTTTGGCGCGGCGCGCGTCTAAGGCACATTCAAGCATTTTGTTTGCTGTTGCAGTTCTGGAAGCATGCTGATTCTGTCGCCCAAGAAGCAACGCACGATTTCCACCTCCCGTGACTGGCTCGTCATCCTGCAGCGCATGCTCAACATGGGACGGAATTGACCCAAAAGGGGGCGTTGTCGAACAGTGGAATCCATCTTATAAAGAACGCCGCTGCAAACCCAGGCTTCAGTTCCGCGCAGCGCGTCTAAGGCACTTTCAAGCATTTTGTTTGCTGTTGCAGTTCTGGAAGCGTGCTGATTCTGTCGCCCAAGAAGCAACGCACGATTGCCACCTCCCGTGACTGTCTCGTCATCTTGCAGCGCATGCTCATCGTGGGACGGAATTGACCCAAAAGGGGGCATTGTCGAACAGTAGAATCCGCCTTATAAAGAACGCCGCTACAAATCCAAGCTTCAGTTCGGCGCGGCGTTCGTCTAAGGCACTTTCAAGCATTTTGTTTGCTGTTGCAGTTCTAGAAGCATGCTGTTTCCGTCGCCCAAGAAGCAACGCACGATTGTCACCTCCCTTGACTGTCTCGCCATCCTGCAGAGCATGCTCAACATGGGACGTAATTGACCCAAAAGGGGGCGTTGTCGAACGGGGGAATCCGCCTTATAAAGAACGCCGCTCAAACCCAGGCTTCAGTTCGGCGCGGCGCGCGTCTAAGGCACTTTCAAGCATTTTGTTTGGTGTTGCAGTTTTGGAAGCGTGCTGATTCCGTCCCCCAAGAAGCAACGCATGATTGCCACCTTCCGTGACTGTCTTGTCATCCTGCAGCGCATTCTCAACGTGGGACGGAATTGACCCAAAAGGGGGCGTTGTCGAACAGTGGAATCCGCCTTATAAAGAACGCCGCTGCAAACCCAGGCTTCAGTTCGGCGCGGCGCGCGTCTAAGGCACTTTCAAGCATTTTGTTTGCTGTTGCATTTCTGGAAGCGTGCTGATTCCGTCGCCCAAGAAGCAACGCACGATTGCCACCTCCCGTGACTGTCTCGTCATCCTGCAGCGCATGCTCAACGTGGGGCGGAATTGACCCAAAAGGGGGCGTTGTCGAACAGTGGAATCCATCTTATAAAGAACGCCGCTGCAAACCCAGGCTTCAGTTCGGCGCAGCGCGTCAAAGGCACTTTCAAGCATTTTGTTTGCTGTTGCAGTTCTGGAAGCGTGCTGATTCCGTCGCCCAAGAAGCAACGCACGATTGCCCCCTCCCGTGACTGTCTCGTCATCTTGCAGCGCATGCTCAACGTGGGACGGAATTGACCCAAAAGGGGGCATTGTCGAACAGTGGAATCCGCCTTATAAAGCACGCCGCTACAAATCCAAGCTTCAGTTCGGCGCGGCGTTCGTCTAAGGCACTTTCAAGCATTTTGTTTGCTGTTGCAGTTCTGGAAGCGTGCTGATTCCGTAGCCCAAGAAGCAACGCACGATTACCACCTCCCGTGACTGTCTCGTCATCTTGCAGCGCATGCTCAACTTGCGACAGAATTGACCCAAAAGGGGGCGTTGTCGAACAGTGGAATCCGCCTTATAAAGAACGCCGCTGCAAACCCAGGCTTCAGTTTGGCGCGGCGCGCGTCTAAGGCACTTTCAAGCATTTTGTTATCTGTTGCAGTTCTGGAAGCATGCTGATTTCGTCGCCCAAGAAGCAACGCACGATTGCCTCCTCCCGTGACTGTCTCGTCATCCTGCAGAGCATGCTCAACATGGGACGGAATTGACCCAAAAGGGGGCGTTGTCGAACAGTGGAATCCGCCTTATAAAGAACGCCGCTCAAACCCAGGCTTCAGTTCGGCGCGGCGCGCGTCTAAGGCACTTTCAAGCATTTTGTTTGCTGTTGCAGTTCTGGAAGCGTGCTGATTCCGTCGCCCAAGAAGCAAAGCACGATTGCCACCTCCCGTGACTGTCTCGTCATCTTGAAGCGCATGCTCAACGTGGGACGGAATTGACCCAAAATGGGCGTTGTCGAACAGTGGAATCCGCCTTATAAAGAACGCCGCTACAAATCCAAGCCTCAGTTCGGCGCGGCGTTCCTCTAAGGCACATTCAAGCATTTTGTTTGCTGTTGCAGTTCTGGAAGCGTGCTGATTCCGTCCCCCAAGTAGCAACGCATGATTGCCACTTCCCGTGACTGTCTTGTCATCCTGCAGAGCATTCTCAACGTGGGACGGAATTGACCCAAAAGGGGGCGTTGTCGAACAGTGGAATCCGCCTTATAAAGAACGCCGCTGCAAACCCAGGCTTCAGTTTGGCGCGGCGCGCGTCTAAGGCACTTTCAAGCATTTTGTTTGCTGTTGCATTTCTGGAAGCGTGCTGATTCCGTCGCCCAAGAAGCAACGCACGATTGCCACCTCCAGTGACTGTCTCGTCATCCTGCAGCGCATGCTCAACGTGCGACAGAATTAACCCAAAAGGGGGCATTGTCGAACAGTGGAATCCGCCTTATAAAGAACGCCGCTCAAACCCAGGCTTCAGTTCGGCGCGGCACGCGTCTAAGGCACTTTCAAGCATTTTGTTTGCTGTTGCATTTCTGGAAGCGTGCTGATTCCGTGGCCCAAGAAGCAACGCACGATTGCCACCTCCAGTGACAGTCTCGTTATCCTGCAGCGCATGCTCAACGTGGGACGGAATACCCAAAAGGGGGCGTTGTCGAACAGTGGAAACCGCCTTATATAGGACGCCGCTGCAAACCCAGGCGTCAGTTCGGCGCGGCGGCGTCTAAGGCACTTTAAAGCATTTTGTTTGCTGTTGCAGTTCTGGAAGCGTGCTGATTCCGTCGCCCAAGAAGCAACGCACGATTGCCACCTCCCGTGACTGTCTCGTCATCCTGCAGAGCATCCTCAACATGGGACGGAATTGCAACAAAAGGGGGCGTTGTCGAACAGTGGAATCCGCCTTATAAAGAACGCCGCTCAAACCCAGGCTTCAGTTCGGCGCGGCGCGCGTCTAAGGCACTTTCAAGCATTTTGTTTGGTTTTGCAGTACTGGAAGCGTGCTGATTCCGTCCCCCAAGAAGCAACGCATGATTGCCACTTCCCGTGACTGTCTCGTCATCCTGCAGCGCATGCTCAACGTGGGACGGAATTGACCCAAAAGGGGGCTTTGTCGAACAGTGGAATCCGCCTTTTATAGGACGCCGCTGCTAACCCAGGCTTCAGTTCGGCGCGGCGCGCGTCTAAGGCACTTTCAAGCATTTTGTTTGCTGTTGCAGTTCTGGAAGCATGCTGATTCCGTCCCCCAAGAAGCAACGCATGATTGCCACCTCCCGTGACTGTCTTGTCATCCTGCAGCGCATTCTCAACGTGGGACGGAATTGACCGAAAAGGGGGCGTTGTCGAACAGTGGAATCCGCCTTATAAAGAACGCAGCTGCAAACCCAGGCTTCAGTTCGGCGCGGCGCGCGTCTGAGGCACTTTCAAGTATTTTGTTTGCTGTTGCATTTCTGGAAGCGTGCTGATTCCGTCGCCCAAGAAGCAACGCACGATTGCCACCTCCAGTGACTGTCTCGTCATCCTGCAGCGCATGCTCAACGTGCGACAGAATTAACCCAAAAGGGGGCATTGTCGAACAGTGGAATCCGCCTTATAAAGAACGCCGCTCAAACCCAGGCTTCAGTTCGGCGCGGCACGCGTCTAAGGCACTTTCAAGCATTTTGTTTGCTGTTGCATTTCTGGAAGCGTGCTGATTCCGTGGCCCAAGAAGCAACGCACGATTGCCACCTCCAGTGACAGTCTCGTTATCCTGCAGCGCATGCTCAACGTGGGACGGAATACCCAAAAGGGGGCGTTGTCGAACAGTGGAAACCGCCTTATATAGGACGCCGCTGCAAACCCAGGCGTCAGTTCGGCGCGGCGGCGTCTAAGGCACTTTCAAGCATTTTGTTTGCTGTTGCAGTTCTGGAAGCGTGCTGATTCCGTCGCCCAAGAAGCAACGCACGATTGCCACCTCCCGTGACTGTCTCGTCATCCTGCAGAGCATGCTCAACATGGGACGGAATTGCAACAAAAGGGGGCGTTGTCGAACAGTGGAATCCGCCTTATAAAGAACGCCGCTCAAACCCAGGCTTCAGTTCGGCGCGGCGCGCGTCTAAGGCACTTTCAAGCATTTTGTTTGGTTTTGCAGTACTGGAAGCGTGCTGATTCCGTCCCCCAAGAAGCAACGCATGATTGCCACTTCCCGTGACTGTCTCTACATCCTGCAGCGCATGCTCAACGTGGGACGGAATTGACCCAAAAGGGGGCTTTGTCGAACAGTGGAATCCGCCTTATATAGGACGCCGCTGCAAACCCAGGCTTCAGTTCGGCGCGGCGCGCGTCTAAGGCACTTTCAAGCATTTTGTTTGCTGTTGCAGTTCTGGAAGCATGCTGATTCCGTCCCCCAAGAAGCAACGCATGATTGCCACCTCCCGTGACTGTCTTGTCATCCTGCAGCGCATTCTCAACGTGGGACGGAATTGACCGAAAAGGGGGCGTTGTCGAACAGTGGAATCCGCCTTATAAAGAACGCAGCTGCAAACCCAGGCTTCAGTTCGGCGCGGCGCGCGTCTGAGGCACTTTCAAGTATTTTGTTTGCTGTTGCATTTCTGGAAGCGTGCTGATTCCGTCGCCCAAGAAGCAACGCACGATTGCCACCTCCAGTGACAGTCTCGTCATTCTGCAGCGCATGCTCAACCTGGGATGGAATTGACCCAAAAGGGGGCGTTGTCGAACAGTGAAATCCGCCTTATAAAGAACGCCGCTGCAAACCAAGGCTTCAGTTCGGCGCGGCGGCGTCTAAGGCCCTTTCAAGCATTTTGTTTGCAGCTGCAGTTCTGGAAGCGTGCTGATTCCGTCGCGCAAGAAGCAACGCACGATTGCCACCTCCTGTGACTGTATCGTCATCCTGCAGCGCATGCTCAACCTGGGATGGAATTGACCCAAAAGGGGGCGTTGTCGAACAGTGGAATCCGCCTTATAAAGAACGCCGCTGCAAACCCAGGCTTCAGTTCGGCGCGGCGCGCGTCTAAGGCACTTTCAAGCATTTTGTTTGCTGTTGCAGTTCTGGAAGCGTGCTGATTCCATAGACCAAGAACCAACTCCCAATTGACACTTCCCGTGGCTGTCTCGTCATCCTGAAGCGCATGCTCAACGTGGGACGGAATTGACCCGAAAGGAGGCGTTGTCGAACAATGGAATCCGCCTTATAAATAACGCCGCTGCAAACCCAGGCTTCAGTTCGGCGCGGCGCGCGTCTAGTTCACTTTCAAGCATTTTGTTTGCTGTTGCAGTTCTGGAAGCGTGCTGATTCCGTCGCCCAAGAAGAAACGCACGATAGCCACCTCCAGTAGCTGTCTCGTCACCCTGCAGCGCATGCTCAACGTGGGACGGAATTGACCCAAAAGGGGGCGTTGTCGAACAGGGGAATCCGCCTTATAAAGAACGCCGCTGCAAATCCAGGCTTCTGTTCGGCGCGGCGCGCGTCTAAGGCACTTTCAAGCATTTTGTTTGCTGTTGCAGTTCTGGAAGCGTGCTGATAACGTCGCCCAAGAAGCAACGCACGAGTGCCACCTTCCGTGACTGTCTCGTCATCTTGCAGCGCATGCTCAACGTGGGACGGAATTGACCCAAAAGGGGGCATTGTCTAACAGTGGAATCCGCCTTATAAAGAACGCCCCTACAAACCCAAGCTTCAGTTCGGCGCGGCGTTCGTCTAAGGCAATTTCAAGCATTTTGTTTGCTGTTGCAGTTCTGGAAGCGTGCTGATTGCGTCGCCAAAGAAGCAACGCACGATTGCCACCTCCCGTGACTGTCTCATCTTGCAGGGCATGCTCAACGTGCGACAGAATTGACCCAAAAGGGGGCGTTGTCGAACAGTGGAATCCGCCTTATAAAGAACGCCGCTGCAAACCCAGGCTTCAGTTTGGCGCGGCGCGCGTCTAAGGCACTTTCAAGCATTTTGTTTGCTGTTGCAGTTCTGGAAGCATGCTGATTCTGTCGCCCAAGAAGCAACGCACGATTGCCACCTCCCGTGACTGGCTCGTCATCCTGCAGCGCATGCTCAACATGGGACGGAATTGACCCAAAAGGGGGCGCTGTCGAACAGTGGAATCCATCTTATAAAGAACGCCGCTGCAAACCCAGGCTTCAGTTCGGCGCGGCGTTCGTCTAAGGCAATTTCAAGCATTTTGTTTGCTGCTGCAGTTCTGGACGCGTGCTGATTCCGTCGCGCAAGAAGCAACGCACGATTGCCACCTCCCGTGACAGTATCGTCATCCTGCAGCGCATGCTCAACCTGGGATGGAATTGACACAAAAGGGGGCGTTGTCGAACAGTGGAATCCGCCTTATAAAGAACGCCGCTGCAAACCCAGGCTTCAGTTCGGCGCGGCGTTCGTCTAAGGCAATTTCAAGCATTTTGTTTGCTGTTGCAGTTCTGGAAGCGTGCTGATAACGTCGCCCAAGAAGCAACGCACGAGTGCCACCTTCCGTGACTGTCTCGTCATCTTGCAGCGCATGCTCAACGTGGGACGGAATTGACCCAAAAGGGGGCATTGTCTAACAGTGGAATCCGCCTTATAAAGAACGCCCCTACAAACCCAAGCTTCAGTTCGGCGCGGCGTTCGTCTAAGGCAATTTCAAGCATTTTGTTTGCTGTTGCAGTTCTGGAAGCGTGCTGATTGCGTCGCCAAAGAAGCAACGCACGATTGCCACCTCCCGTGACTGTCTCATCTTGCAGGGCATGCTCAACGTGCGACAGAATTGACCCAAAAGGGGGCGTTGTCGAACAGTGGAATCCGCCTTATAAAGAACGCCGCTGCAAACCCAGGCTTCAGTTTGGCGCGGCGCGCGTCTAAGGCACTTTCAAGCATTTTGTTTGCTGTTGCAGTTCTGGAAGCATGCTGATTCTGTCGCCCAAGAAGCAACGCACGATTGCCACCTCCCGTGACTGGCTCGTCATCCTGCAGCGCATGCTCAACATGGGACGGAATTGACCCAAAAGGGGGCGCTGTCGAACAGTGGAATCCATCTTATAAAGAACGCCGCTGCAAACCCAGGCTTCAGTTCGGCGCGGCGTTCGTCTAAGGCAATTTCAAGCATTTTGTTTGCTGCTGCAGTTCTGGACGCGTGCTGATTCCGTCGCGCAAGAAGCAACGCACGATTGCCACCTCCCGTGACAGTATCGTCATCCTGCAGCGCATGCTCAACCTGGGATGGAATTGACACAAAAGGGGGCGTTGTCGAACAGTGGAATCCGCCTTATAAAGAACGCCGCTGCAAACCCAGGCTTCAGTTCGGCGCGGCGTTCGTCTAAGGCAATTTCAAGCATTTTGTTTGCTGTTGCAGTTCTGGAAGCGTGCTGATTCCGTCGCCCAAGAAGCAACGCACGATTGCCACCTCCCGAGACTGTCTCATCATGCAGGGCATGCTCAACGTGCGACAGAATTGACCCAAGAGGAACGTTGTCGAACAGTGGAATCCGCCTTATAAAGAACGCCGCTGCAAACCCAGGCTTCAGTTTGGCGCGGCGCGCGTCTAAGGCACATTCAAGCATTTTGTTTGCTGTTGCAGTTCTGGAAGCATGCTGATTCTGTCGCCCAAGAAGCAACGCACGATTTCCACCTCCCGTGACTGGCTCGTCATCCTGCAGCGCATGCTCAACATGGGACGGAATTGACCCAAAAGGGGGCGTTGTCGAACAGTGGAATCCATCTTATAAAGAACGCCGCTGCAAACCCAGGCTTCAGTTCCGCGCAGCGCGTCTAAGGCACTTTCAAGCATTTTGTTTGCTGTTGCAGTTCTGGAAGCGTGCTGATTCTGTCGCCCAAGAAGCAACGCACGATTGCCACCTCCCGTGACTGTCTCGTCATCTTGCAGCGCATGCTCATCGTGGGACGGAATTGACCCAAAAGGGGGCATTGTCGAACAGTGGAATCCGCCTTATAAAGAACGCCGCTACAATACAAGCTTCAGTTCGGCGCGGCGTTCGTCTAAGGCACTTTCAAGCATTTTGTTTGCTGTTGCAGTTCTGGAAGCATTCTGTTTCCGTCGCCCAAGAAGCAACGCACGATTGTCACCTCCCTTGACTGTCTCGCCATCCTGCAGAGCATGCTCAACATGGGACGTAATTGACCCAAAAGGGGGCGTTGTCGAACGGGGGAATCCGCCTTATAAAGAACGCCGCTCAAACCCAGGCTTCAGTTCGGCGCGGCGCGCGTCTAAGGCACTTTCAAGCATTTTGTTTGGTGTTGCAGTTTTGGAAGCGTGCTGATTCCGTCCCCCAAGAAGCAACGCATGATTGCCACCTCCCGTGACTGTCTTGTCATCCTGCAGCGCATTCTCAACGTGGGACGGAATTGACCCAAAAGGGGGCGTTGTCGAACAGTGGAATCCGCCTTATAAAGAACGCCGCTGCAAACCCAGGCTTCAGTTCGGCGCGGCGCGCGTCTAAGGCACTTTCAAGCATTTTGTTTGCTGTTGCATTTCTGGAAGCGTGCTGATTCTGTCGCCCAAGAAGCAACGCACGATTGCCACCTCCCGTGACTGTCTCGTCATCCTGCAGCGCATGCTCAACGTGGGGCGGAATTGACCCAAAAGGGGGCGTTGTCGAACAGTGGAATCCATCTTATAAAGAACGCCGCTGCAAACCCAGGCTTCAGTTCGGCGCAGCGCGTCAAAGGCACTTTCAAGCATTTTGTTTGCTGTTGCAGTTCTGGAAGCGTGCTGATTCCGTCGCCCAAGAAGCAACGCACGATTGCCCCCTCCCGTGACTGTCTCGTCATCTTGCAGCGCATGCTCAACGTGGGACGGAATTGACCCAAAAGGGGGCATTGTCGAACAGTGGAATCCGCCTTATAAAGCACGCCGCTACAAATCCAAGCTTCAGTTCGGCGCGGCGTTCGTCTAAGGCACTTTCAAGCATTTTGTTTGCTGTTGCAGTTCTGGAAGCGTGCTGATTCCGTAGCCCAAGAAGCAACGCACGATTACCACCTCCCGTGACTGTCTCGTCATCTTGCAGCGCATGCTCAACTTGCGACAGAATTGACCCAAAAGGGGGCGTTGTCGAACAGTGGAATCCGCCTTATAAAGAACGCCGCTGCAAACCCAGGCTTCAGTTTGGCGCGGCGCGCGTCTAAGGCACTTTCAAGCATTTTGTTATCTGTTGCAGTTCTGGAAGCATGCTGATTTCGTCGCCCAAGAAGCAACGCACGATTGCCTCCTCCCGTGACTGTCTCGTCATCCTGCAGAGCATGCTCAACATGGGACGGAATTGACCCAAAAGGGGGCGTTGTCGAACAGTGGAATCCGCCTTATAAAGAACGCCGCTCAAACCCAGGCTTCAGTTCGGCGCGGCGCGCGTCTAAGGCACTTTCAAGCATTTTGTTTGCTGTTGCAGTTCTGGAAGCGTGCTGATTCCGTCGCCCAAGAAGCAAAGCACGATTGCCACCTCCCGTGACTGTCTCGTCATCTTGAAGCGCATGCTCATCGTGGGACGGAATTGACCCAAAATGGGCGTTGTCGAACAGTGGAATCCGCCTTATAAAGAACGCCGCTACAAATCCAAGCCTCAGTTCGGCGCGGCGTTCGTCTAAGGCACATTCAAGCATTTTGTTTGCTGTTGCAGTTCTGGAAGCGTGCTGATTCCGTCCCCCAAGTAGCAACGCATGATTGCCACTTCCCGTGACTGTCTTGTCATCCTGCAGAGCATTCTCAACGTGGGACGGAATTGACCCAAAAGGGGGCGTTGTCGAGTAGTGCAATCCGCCTTATAAAGAACGCCGCTGCAAACCCAGGCTTCAGTTCGCCGCGGCGCCCGTTTAAGGCACTTTCAAGCATTTTGTTTGCTGTTGCATTTCTGGAAGCGTGCTGATTCCGTCGCCCAAGAAGCAACGCACGATTGCCACCTCCAGTGACTGTCTCGTCATCCTGCAGCGCATGCTCAACGTGCGACAGAATTAACCCAAAAGGGGGCATTGTCGAACAGTGGAATCCGCCTTATAAAGAACGCCGCTACAAATCTAAGCTTCAGTTCGGCGCGGCGGCGTCTAAGACACTTTCAAGCATTTTGTTTGGTGTTGCAGTTCTGGAAGCGTGCTGATTCCGTCCCCCAAAAAGCAACGCATGATTGCCTCTTCCCGTGACTGTCTTGTCATCCTGCAGCGCATTCTCAACGTGGGACGGAATTGACCCAAAAGGGGGCGTTGTCGAACAGTGGAATCCGCCTTATAAAGAACGCCGCTGCAAACCCAGGCTTCAGTTCGGAGCGGCGCGCGTCTAAGGCACTTTCAAGCATTTTGTTTGCTGTTGCATTTCTGGAAGCGTGCTGATTCCGTCGCCCAAGAAGCAACGCACGATTGCCACCTCCAGTGACAGTCTCGTCATTCTGCAGCGCATGCTCAACGTGGGACGGAATTGACCCAAAAGGGGGCGTTGTCGAACAGTGGAATCCGCCTTTTAGAGGACGCCGCTGCAAACCCAGGCATAAGTTCGGCGCGGCGGCGTCTAGGGCACTTTCAAGCATTTTGTTTGCTGTTGCAGTTCTGGAAGCGTGCTGATTCCGTCGCCCAAGAAGAAACGCACGATAGCCACCTCCAGTAACTGTGTCGTCACCCTGCAGCGCATGCTCAACGTGGGACGGAATTGACCCAAAAGGGGGCGTTGTCGATCAGTGGAATCCGCCTTATAAAGAACGCCGCTGCAAACCCAGGCTTCAGTTCGGCGCGGCGTTCGTCTAAGGCAATTTCAAGCATTTTGTTTGCTGTTGCAGTTCTGGAAGCGTGCTGATTCCGTCGCCCAAGAAGCAACGCACGATTGCCACCACCCGAGACTGTCTCATCATGCAGGGCATGCTCAACGTGCGACAGAATTGACCCAAGAGGAACGTTGTCGAACAGTGGAATCCGCCTTATAAAGAACGCCGCTGCAAACCCAGGCTTCAGTTTGGCGCGGCGCGCGTCTAAGGCACATTCAAGCATTTTGTTTGCTGTTGCAGTTCTGGAAGCATGCTGATTCTGTCGCCCAAGAAGCAACGCACGATTTCCACCTCCCGTGACTTGCTCGTCATCCTGCAGCGCATGCTCAACATGGGACGGAATTGACCCAAAAGGGGGCGTTGTCGAACAGTGGAATCCATCTTATAAAGAACGCCGCTGCAAACCCAGGCTTCAGTTCCGCGCAGCGCGTCTAAGGCACTTTCAAGCATTTTGTTTGCTGTTGCAGTTCTGGAAGCGTGCTGATTCTGTCGCCCAAGAAGCAACGCACGATTGCCACCTCCCGTGACTGTCTCGTCATCTTGCAGCGCATGCTCATCGTGGGACGGAATTGACCCAAAAGGGGGCATTGTCGAACAGTGGAATCCGCCTTATAAAGAACGCCGCTACAAATCCAAGCTTCAGTTCGGCGCGGCGTTCGTCTAAGGCACTTTCAAGCATTTTGTTTGCTGTTGCAGTTCTGGAAGCATGCTGTTTCCGTCGCCCAAGAAGCAACGCACGATTGCCACCTCCCTTGACTGTCTCGCCATCCTGCAGAGCATGCTCAACATGGGACGTAATTGACCCAAAAGGGGGCGTTGTCGAACGGGGGAATCCGCCTTATAAAGAACGCCGCTCAAACCCAGGCTTCAGTTCGGCGCGGCGCGCGTCTAAGGCACTTTCAAGCATTTTGTTTGGTGTTGCAGTTTTGGAAGCGTGCTGATTCCGTCCCCCAAGAAGCAACGCATGATTGCCACCTCCCGTGACTGTCTTGTCATCCTGCAGCGCATTCTCAACGTGGGACGGAATTGACCCAAAAGGGGGCGTTGTCGAACAGTGGAATCCGCCTTATAAAGAACGCCGCTGCAAACCCAGGCTTCAGTTCGGCGCGGCGCGCGTCTAAGGCACTTTCAAGCATTTTGTTTGCTGTTGCATTTCTGGAAGCGTGCTGATTCCGTCGCCCAAGAAGCAACGCACGATTGCCACCTCCCGTGACTGTCTCGTCATCCTGCAGCGCATGCTCAACGTGGGGCGGAATTGACCCAAAAGGGGGCGTTGTCGAACAGTGGAATCCATCTTATAAAGAACGCCGCTGCAAACCCAGGCTTCAGTTCGGCGCAGCGCGTCAAAGGCACTTTCAAGCATTTTGTTTGCTGTTGCAGTTCTGGAAGCGTGCTGATTCCGTCGCCCAAGAAGCGACGCACGATTGCCCCCTCCCGTGACTGTCTCGTCATCTTGCAGCGCATGCTCAACGTGGGACGGAATTGACCCAAAAGGGGGCATTGTCGAACAGTGGAATCCGCCTTATAAAGCACGCCGCTACAAATCCAAGCTTCAGTTCGGCGCGGCGTTCGTCTAAGGCACTTTCAAGCATTTTGTTTGCTGTTGCAGTTCTGGAAGCGTGCTGATTCCGTAGCCCAAGAAGCAACGCACGATTACCACCTCCCGTGACTGTCTCGTCATCTTGCAGCGCATGCTCAACTTGCGACAGAATTGACCCAAAAGGGGGCGTTGTCGAACAGTGGAATCCGCCTTATAAAGAACGCCGCTGCAAACCCAGGCTTCAGTTTGGCGCGGCGCGCGTCTAAGGCACTTTCAAGCATTTTGTTATCTGTTGCAGTTCTGGAAGCATGCTGATTTCGTCGCCCAAGAAGCAACGCACGATTGCCTCCTCCCGTGACTGTCTCGTCATCCTGCAGAGCATGCTCAACATGGGACGGAATTGACCCAAAAGGGGGCGTTGTCGAACAGTGGAATCCGCCTTATAAAGAACGCCGCTCAAACCCAGGCTTCAGTTCGGCGCGGCGCGCGTCTAAGGCACTTTCAAGCATTTTGTTTGCTGTTGCAGTTCTGGAAGCGTGCTGATTCCGTCGCCCAAGAAGCAAAGCACGATTGCCACCTCCCGTGACTGTCTCGTCATCTTGCAGCGCATGCTCAACGTGGGACGGAATTGACCCAAAATGGGCGTTGTCGAACAGTGGAATCCGCCTTATAAAGAACGCCGCTACAAATCCAAGCCTCAGTTCGGCGCGGCGTTCGTCTAAGGCACATTCAAGCATTTTGTTTGCTGTTGCAGTTCTGGAAGCGTGCTGATTCCGTCCCCCAAGTAGCAACGCATGATTGCCACTTCCCGTGACTGTCTTGTCATCCTGCAGAGCATTCTCAACGTGGGACGGAATTGACCCAAAAGGGGGCGTTGTCGAGTAGTGCAATCCGCCTTATAAAGAACGCCGCTGCAAACCCAGGCTTCAGTTCGCCGCGGCGCCCGTTTAAGGCACTTTCAAGCATTTTGTTTGCTGTTGCATTTCTGGAAGCGTGCTGATTCCGTCGCCCAAGAAGCAACGCACGATTGCCACCTCCAGTGACTGTCTCGTCATCCTGCAGCGCACGCTCAACGTGCGACAGAATTGACCCAAAAGGGGGCATTGTCGAACCGTGGAATCCGCCTTATAAAGAACGCCGCTACAAATCTAAGCTTCAGTTCGGCGCGGCACGCGTCTAAGGCACTTTCAAGCATTTTGTTTGCTGTTGCATTTCTGGAAACGTGCTGATTCCGTGGCCCAAGAAGCAACGCACGATTGCCACCTCCAGTGACAGTCTCGTTATCCTGCAGCGCATGCTCAACGTGGGACGGAATACCCAAAAGGGGGCGTTGTCGAACAGTGGAAACCGCCTTATATAGGACGCCGCTGCAATCCCAGGCGTCAGTTCGGCGCGGCGGCGTCTAAGGCACTTTCAAGCATTTTGTTTGCTGTTGCAGTTCTGGAAGCGTGCTGATTCCGTCGCCCAAGAAGCAACGCACGATTGCCACCTCCCGTGACTGTCTCGTCATCCTGCAGAGCATGCTCAACATGGGACGGAATTGCAACAAAAGGGGGCGTTGTCGAACAGTGGAATCCGCCTTATAAAGAACGCCGCTCAAACCCAGGCTTCAGTTCGGCGCGGCGCGCCTCTAAGGCACTTTCAAGCATTTTGTTTGGTTTTGCAGTACTGGAAGCGTGCTGATTCCGTCCCCCAAGAAGCAACGCATGATTGCCACTTCCCGTGACTGTCTTGTCATCCTGCAGCGCATTCCCAACGTGGGACGGAATTGACCCAAAAGGGGGCGTTGTCGAACAGTGGAATCCGCCTTATAAAGAACGCCGCTGCAAACCCAGGCTTCAGTTCGGCGCGGCGCGCGTCTAAGGCACTTTCAAGCATTTTGTTTGCTGTTGCAGTTCTGGAAGCGTGCTGAATCCGTCGCCCAAGAAGCAACGCACGATTGCCACCTCCCGTGACAGTCTCGTCATCCTGCAGAGCATGCTCAACATGGGACGGAATTGACCCAAAAGGGGGCGTTGTCGAACAGTGGAATCCGCCTTATAAAGAACGCCGCTCAAACCCAGGCTTCAGTTCGGCGCGGCACGCGTCTAAGGCACTTTCAGGCATTTTGTTTGCTGTTGCATTTCTGGAAACGTGCTGATTCCGTGGCCCAAGAAGCAACGCACGATTGCCACCTCCAGTGACAGTCTCGTTATCCTGCAGCGCATGCTCAACGTGGGACGGAATACCCAAAAGGGGGCGTTGTCGAACAGTGGAAACCGCCTTATATAGGACGCCGCTGCAATCCCAGGCGTCAGTTCGGCGCGGCGGCGTCTAAGGCACTTTCAAGCATTTTGTTTGCTGTTGCAGTTCTGGAAGCGTGCTGATTCCGTCGCCCAAGAAGCAACGCACGATTGCCACCTCCCGTGACTGTCTCGTCATCCTGCAGAGCATGCTCAACATGGGACGGAATTGCAACAAAAGGGGGCGTTG
Organism: Amblyomma americanum; assembly: GCF_052857255.1. Classification (NCBI taxonomy): domain Eukaryota; kingdom Metazoa; phylum Arthropoda; class Arachnida; order Ixodida; family Ixodidae; genus Amblyomma; species Amblyomma americanum. The sequence goes on from NC_135501.1 coordinate 114,727,401, forward strand.
TCGAACAGTGGAATCCGCCTTATAAAGAACGCCGCTCAAACCCAGGCTTCAGTTCGGCGCGGCGCGCGTCTAAGGCACTTTCAAGCATTTTGTTTGGTTTTGCAGTACTGGAAGCGTGCTGATTCCGTCCCCCAAGAAGCAACGCATGATTGCCACTTCCCGTAACTGTCTTGTCATCCTGCAGCGCATTCCCAACGTGGGACGGAATTGACCCAAAAGGGGGCGTTGCCGAACAGTGGAAACCGCCTTATAAAGAACGCCGCTGCAAACCCAGGCTTCAGTTCGGCGCGGCGCGCGTCTAAGGCACTTTCAAGCATTTTGTTTGCTGTTGCATTTCTGGAAGCGTGCTGATTCCGTCGCCCAAGAAGCAACGCACGATTGCCACCTCCAGTGACTGTCTCGTCATCCTGCAGCGCATGCTCAACATGGGACGGAATTGACCCAAAAGGGTGCGTTGTCGAACAGTGGAATCCGCCTTATAAAGAACGCCGCTCAAACCCAGGCTTCAGTTCGGCGCGGCGCGCGTCTAAGGCACTTTCAAGCATTTTGTTTGGTGTTGCAGTTCTGGAAGCATGCTGATTCCGTCCCCCAAGAAGCAACGCATGATTGTCACCTCCCGTGACTGTCTTGTCATCCTGCAGCGCATTCCCAACGTGGGACGGAATTGACCCAAAAGGGGGCGTTGTCGAACAGTGGAATCCGCCTTATAAAGAACGCCGCTGCAAACTCAGGCTTCAGTTCGGCGCGGCGCGCGTCTAAGGCACTTTCAAGCATTTTGTTTGCTGTTGCATTTCTGGAAGCGTGCTGATTCCGTCACCCAAGAAGCAACGCACGATTGCCACCTCCAGTGACAGTCTCGTCATTCTGCAGCGCATGCTCAACCTGGGATGGAATTGACCCAAAAGGGGGCGTTGTCGAACAGTGAAATCCGCCTTATAAAGAACGCCGCTGCAAACCAAGGCTTCAGTTCGGCGCGGCGGCGTCTAAGGCCCTTTCAAGCATTTTGTTTGCAGCTGCAGTTCTGGAAGCGTGCTGATTCCGTCGCGCAAGTGCAACGCACGATTGCCACCTCCTGTGACTGTATCGTCATCCTGCAGCGCATGCTCAACCTGGGATGGAATTGACCCAAAAGGGGGCGTTGTCGAACAGTGGAATCCGCCTTATAAAAAACGCCGCTGCAAACCCAGGCTTCAGTTCGGCGCGGCGCGCGTCTAAGGCACTTTCAAGCATTTTGTTTGCTGTTGCAGTTCTGGAAGCGTGCTGATTCCATAGACCAAGAACCAACTCCCAATTGACACTTCCCGTGGCTGTCTCGTCATCCTGAAGCGCGTGCTCAACGTGGGACGGAATTGACCCGAAAGGGGGCGTTGTCGAACAATGGAATCCGCCTTATAAATAACGCCGCTGCAAACCCAGGCTTCAGTTCGGCGCGGCGCGCGTCTAGTTCACTTTCAAGCATTTTGTTTGCTGTTGCAGTTCTGGAAGCGTGCTGATTCCGTCGCCCAAGAAGAAACGCACGATAGCCACCTCCAGTAGCTGTCTCGTCACCCTGCAGCGCATGCTCAACGTGGGACGGAATTGACCCAAAAGGGGGCGTTGTCGAACAGGGGAATCCGCCTTATATAGAACGCCGCTGCAAATCCAGGCTTCAGTTCGGCGCGGCGCGCGTCTAAGGCACTTTCAAGCATTTTGTTTGCTGTTGCAGTTCTGGAAGCGTGCTGATTCTGTCGCCCAAGAAGCAACGCACGATTGCCACCTCCCGTGACTGTCTCGTCATCTTGCAGCGCATGCTCATCGCGGGACGGAATTGACCCAAAAGGGGGCATTGTCGAACAGTGGAATCCGCCTTATAAAGAACGCCGCTACAAATCCAAGCTTCAGTTCGGCGCGGCGTTCGTCTAAGGCACTTTCCAGCATTTTGTTTGCTGTTGCAGTTCTGGAAGCATGCTGTTTCCGTCGCCCAAGAAGCAACGCACGATTGCCACCTCCCTTGACTGTCTCGCCATCCTGCAGAGCATGCTCAACATGGGACGTAATTGACCCAAAAGGGGGCGTTGTCGAACAGTGGAATCCGCCTTATAAAGCACGCCGCTACAAATCCAAGCTTCAGTTCGGCGCAGCGCGTCAAAGGCACTTTCAAGCATTTTGTTTGCTGTTGCAGTTCTGGAAGCGTGCTGATTCCGTCGCCCAAGAAGCAACGCACGATTGCCCCCTCCCGTGACTGTCTCGTCATCTTGCAGCGCATGCTCAACGTGGGACGGAATTGACCCAAAAGGGGGCATTGTCGAACAGTGGAATCCGCCTTATAAAGCACGCCGCTACAAATCCAAGCTTCAGTTCGGCGCGGCGTTCGTCTAAGGCACTTTCAAGCATTTTGTTATCTGTTGCAGTTCTGGAAGCATGCTGATTTCGTCGCCCAAGAAGCAACGCACGATTGCCTCCTCCCGTGACTGTCTCGTCATCCTGCAGAGCATGCTCAACATGGGACGGAATTGACCCAAAAGGGGGCGTTGTCGAACAGTGGAATCCGCCTTATAAAGAACGCCGCTCAAACCCAGGCTTCAGTTCGGCGCGGCGCGCGTCTAAGGCACTTTCAAGCATTTTGTTTGCTGTTGCAGTTCTGGAAGCGTGCTGATTCCGTCGCCCAAGAAGCAAAGCACGATTGCCACCTCCCGTGACTGTCTCGTCATCTTGCAGCGCATGCTCAACGTGGGACGGAATTGACCCAAAATGGGCGTTGTCGAACAGTGGAATCCGCCTTATAAAGAACGCCGCTACAAATCCAAGCCTCAGTTCGGCGCGGCGTTCGTCTAAGGCACATTCAAGCATTTTGTTTGCTGTTGCAGTTCTGGAAGCGTGCTGATTCCGTCCCCCAAGTAGCAACGCATGATTGCCACTTCCCGTGACTGTCTTGTCATCCTGCAGAGCATTCTCAACGTGTTACGGAATTGACCCAAAAGGGGGCGTTGTCGAGTAGTGCAATCCGCCTTATAAAGAACGCCGCTGCAAACCCAGGCTTCAGTTCGCCGCGGCGCCCGTTTAAGGCACTTTCAAACATTTTGTTTGCTGTTGCATTTCTGGAAGCGTGCTGATTCCGTCGCCCAAGAAGCAACGCACGATTGCCACCTCCAGTGACTGTCTCGTCATCCTGCAGCGCATGCTCAACGTGCGACAGAATTGACCCAAAAGGGGGCATTGTCGAACAGTGGAATCCGCCTTATAAAGAACGCCGCTACAAATCTAAGCTTCAGTTCGGCGCGGCGGCGTCTAAGACACTTTCAAGCATTTTGTTTGGTGTTGCAGTTCTGGAAGCGTGCTGATTCCGTCCCCCAAAAAGCAACGCATGATTGCCTCTTCACGTGACTGTCTTGTCATCCTGCAGCGCATTCTCAACGTGGGACGGAATTGACCCAAAAGGGGGCGTTGTCGAACAGTGGAATCCGCCTTATAAAGAACGCCGCTGCAAACCCAGGCTTCAGTTCGGCGCGGCGCGCGTCTAAGGCACTTTCAAGCATTTTGTTTGCTGTTGCATTTCTGGAAGCGTGCTGATTCCGTCGCCCAAGAAGCAACGCACGATTGCCACCTCCAGTGACAGTCTCGTCATTCTGCAGCGCATGCTCAACGTGGGACGGAATTGACCCAAAAGGGGGCGTTGTCGAACAGTGGAATCCGCCTTTTAGAGGACGCCGCTGCAAACCCAGGCATAAGTTCGGCGCGGCGGCGTCTAAGGCACTTTCAAGCATTTTGTTTGCTGTTGCAGTTCTGGAAGCGTGCTGAATCCGTCGCCCAAGAAGCAACGCACGATTGCCACCTCCCGTGACAGTCTCGTCATCCTGCAGAGCATGCTCAACATGGGACGGAATTGACCCAAAAGGGGGCGTTGTCGAACAGTGGAATCCGCCTTATAAAGAACGCCGCTCAAACCCAGGCTTCAGTTCGGTGCGGCACGCGTCTAAGGCACTTTCAAGCATTTTGTTTGCTGTTGCATTTCTGGAAACGTGCTGATTCCGTGGCCCAAGAAGCAACGCACGATTGCCACCTCCAGTGACAGTCTCGTTATCCTGCAGCGCATGCTCAACGTGGGACGGAATACCCAAAAGGGGGCGTTGTCGAACAGTGGAAACCGCCTTATATAGGACGCCGCTGCAATCCCAGGCGTCAGTTCGGCGCGGCGGCGTCTAAGGCACTTTCAAGCATTTTGTTTGCTGTTGCAGTTCTGGAAGCGTGCTGATTCCGTCGCCCAAGAAGCAACGCACGATTGCCACCTCCCGTGACTGTCTCGTCATCCTGCAGAGCATTCTCAACATGGGACTGAATTGCAACAAAAGGGGGCGTTGTCGAACAGTGGAATCCGCCTTATAAAGAACGCCGCTCAAACCCAGGCTTCAGTTCGGCGCGGCGCGCGTCTAAGGCACTTTCAAGCATTTTGTTTGGTTTTGCAGTACTGGAAGCGTGCTGATTCCGTCCCCCAAGAAGCAACGCATGATTGCCACTTCCCGTGACTGTCTTGTCATCCTGCAGCGCATTCCCAACGTGGGACGGAATTGACCCAAAAGGGGGCGTTGTCGAACAGTGGAATCCGCCTTATAAAGAACGCCGCTGCAAACCCAGGCTTCAGTTCGGCGCGGCGCGCGTCTAAGGCACTTTCAAGCATTTTGTTTGCTGTTGCATTTCTGGAAGCGTGCTGATTCCGTCGCCCAAGAAGCAACGCACGATTGCCACCTCCAGTGACTGTCTCGTCATCCTGCAGCGCATGCTCAACATGGGACGGAATTGACCCAAAAGGGTGCGTTGTCGAACAGTGGAATCCGCCTTATAAAGAACGCCGCTCAAACCCAGGCTTCAGTTCGGCGCGGCGCGCGTCTAAGGCACTTTCAAGCATTTTGTTTGGTGTTGCAGTTCTGGAAGCATGCTGATTCCGTCCCCCAAGAAGCAACGCATGATTGCCACCTCCCGTGACTGTCTTGTCATCCTGCAGCGCATTCCCAACGTGGGACGGAATTGACCCAAAAGGGGGCGTTGTCGAACAGTGGAATCCGCCTTATAAAGAACGCCGCTGCAAACCCAGGCTTCAGTTCGGCGCGGCGCGCGTCTAAGGCACTTTCAAGCATTTTGTTTGCTGTTGCATTTCTGGAAGCGTGCTGATTCCGTCACCCAAGAAGCAACGCACGATTGCCACCTCCAGTGACAGTCTCGTCATTCTGCAGCGCATGCTCAACCTGGGATGGTATTGACCCAAAAGGGGGCGTTGTCGAACAGTGAAATCCGCCTTAAAAGAACGCCGCTGCAAACCAAGGCTTCAGTTCGGCGCGGCGGCGTCTAAGGCCCTTTCATGCATTTTGTTTGCAGCTGCAGTTCTGGAAGCGTGCTGATTCCGTCGCGCAAGTGCAACGCACGATTGCCACCTCCTGTGACTGTATCGTCATCCTGCAGCGCATGCTCAACCTGGGATGGAATTGACCCAAAAGGGGGCGTTGTCGAACAGTGGAATCCGCCTCATAAAAAACGCCGCTGCAAACCCAGGCTTCAGTTCGGCGCGGCGCGCGTCTAAGGCACTTTCAAGCATTTTGTTCGCTGTTGCAGTTCTGGAAGCGTGCTGATTCCATAGACCAAGAACCAACTCCCAATTGACACTTCCCGTGGCTGTCTCGTCATCCTGAAGCGCATGCTCAACGTGGGACGGAATTGACCCGAAAGGGGGCGTTGTCGAACAATGGAATCCGCCTTATAAATAACGCCGCTGCAAACCCAGGCTTCAGTTCGGCGCGGCGCGCGTCTAGTTCACTTTCAAGCATTTTGTTTGCTGTTGCAGTTCTGGAAGCGTGCTGATTCCGTCGCCCAAGAAGAAACGCACGATAGCCACCTCCAGTAGCTGTCTCGTCACCCTGCAGCGCATGCTCAACGTGGGACGGAATTGACCCAAAAGGGGGCGTTGTCGAACAGGGGAATCCGCCTTATAAAGAACGCCGCTGCAAATCCAGGCTTCAGTTCGGCGCGGCGCGCGTCTAAGGCACTTTCAAGCATTTTGTTTGCTGTTGCAGTTCTGGAAGCGTGCTGATAACGTCGCCCAAGAAGCAACGCACGAGTGCCACCTCCCGTGACTGTCTCGTCATCTTGCAGCGCATGCTCAACGTGGGACGGAATTGACCCAAAAGGGGGCATTGTCTAACAGTGGAATCCGCCTTCTAAAGAACGCCCCTACAAACCCAAGCTTCAGTTCGGCGCGGCGTTCGTCTAAGGCAATTTCAAGCATTTTGTTTGCTGTTGCAGTTCTGGAAGCGTGCTGATTGCGTCGCCAAAGAAGCAACGCACGATTGCCACCTCCCGTGACTGTCTCATCTTGCAGGGCATGCTCAACGTGCGACAGAATTGACCCAAAAGGGGGCGTTGTCGAACAGTGGAATCCGCCTTATAAAGAACGCCGCTGCAAACCCAGGCATCAGTTCGGCGCGGCGGCGTCTAAGGCACTTTCAAGCATTTTGTTTGCTGTTGCAGTTCTGGAAGCGTGCTGATTCTGTCGGCCAAGAAGCAACGCACGATTGCCACCTCCCGTGACTGTCTCGCCATCCTGCAGCGCATGCTCAACGTGGGACGGTGTTAAACCAAAAGGGGGCGTTGTCGAACTGTGGAATCCGCCTTATAAAGAACGCCGCTGCAAACCAAGGCTTCAGTTCGGCGCGGCGCGCGTCTAAGGCACTTTCAAGCATTTTTTTTGCTGTTGCAGTTCTGGAAGCGTGCTGATAACGTCGCCCAAGAAGCAACGCACGATTGCCACCTCCCGTGACTGTCTCGTCATCTTGCAGCGCATGCTCAATGTCGGACGGAATTGACCCAAAAGGTTGCGTTGTCGAACAGTGGAATCCGCCTTATAAAGAACGCCGCTGGAAATCCAGGCTTCAGTTCGTGACGGCGCGCGTCTAAGGCAATTTCAAGCATTTTGTTTGCTGTTGCATTACTGGAAGCGTGCTGATTCCGTCGCCCAAGAAGCAACGCACGATTGCCACCTCCCGTGACTGTCTCGTCATCCTGCAGCGCATGCTCAACGTGGGGCGGAATTGACCCAAAAGGGGGCGTTGTCGAACAGTGGAATCCATCTTATAAAGAACGCCGCTGCATACCCAGGCTTCAGTTCGGCGCAGCGCGTCTAAGGCACTTTCAAGCATTTTGTTTGCTGTTGCAGTTCTGGAAGCGTGCTGATTCCGTCGCCCAAGAAGCAACGCATGATTGCCCCCTCCCGTGACTGTCTCGTCATCTTGCAGCGCATGCTCAACGTGGGACAGAATTGACCCAAAAGGGGGCATTGTCGAACAGTGGAATCCGCCTTATAAAGCACGCCGCTACAAATCCAAGCTTCAGTTCGGCGCGGCGTTCGTCTAAGGCACTTTCAAGCATTTTGTTTGCTGTTGCAGTTCTGGAAGCGTGCTGATTCCGTAGCCCAAGAAGCAACGCACGATTGCCACCTCCCGTGACTGTCTCGTCATCTTGCAGCGCATGCTCAACGTGCGACAGAATTGACCCAAAAGGGGGCGTTGTCGAACAGTGGAATCCGCCTTATAAAGAACGCCGCTGCAAACCCAGGCTTCAGTTTGGCGCGGCGCGCGTCTAAGGCACTTTCAAGCATTTTGTTTGCTGTTGCAGTTCTGGAAGCATGCTGATTCCGTCGCCCAAGAAGCAACGCACGATTGCCACCTCCCGTGACTGTCTCGTCATCCTGCAGAGCATGCTCAACATGGGACGGAATTGACCCAAAAGGGGGCGTTGTCGAACAGTGGAATCCGCCTTATAAAGAACGCCGCTGCAAACCCAGGCTTCAGTTCGGCGCGGCGCGCGTCTAAGGCACTTTCAAGCATTTTGTTTGCTGTTGCATTTCTGGAAGCGTGCTGATTCCGTCACCCAAGAAGCAACGCACGATTGCCACCTCCAGTGACAGTCTCGTCATTCTGCAGCGCATGCTCAACCTGGGATGGTATTGACCCAAAAGGGGGCGTTGTCGAACAGTGAAATCCGCCTTAAAAGAACGCCGCTGCAAACCAAGGCTTCAGTTCGGCGCGGCGGCGTCTAAGGCCCTTTCATGCATTTTGTTTGCAGCTGCAGTTCTGGAAGCGTGCTGATTCCGTCGCGCAAGTGCAACGCACGATTGCCACCTCCTGTGACTGTATCGTCATCCTGCAGCGCATGCTCAACCTGGGATGGAATTGACCCAAAAGGGGGCGTTGTCGAACAGTGGAATCCGCCTTATAAAAAACGCCGCTGCAAACCCAGGCTTCAGTTCGGCGCGGCGCGCGTCTAAGGCACTTTCAAGCATTTTGTTTGCTGTTGCAGTTCTGGAAGCGTGCTGATTCCATAGACCAAGAACCAACTCCCAATTGACACTTCCCGTGGCTGTCTCGTCATCCTGAAGCGCATGCTCAACGTGGGACGGAATTGACCCGAAAGGGGGCGTTGTCGAACAATGGAATCCGCCTTATAAATAACGCCGCTGCAAACCCAGGCTTCAGTTCGGCGCGGCGCGCGTCTAGTTCACTTTCAAGCATTTTGTTTGCTGTTGCAGTTCTGGAAGCGTGCTGATTCCGTCGCCCAAGAAGAAACGCACGATAGCCACCTCCAGTAGCTGTCTCGTCACCCTGCAGCGCATGCTCAACGTGGGACGGAATTGACCCAAAAGGGGGCGTTGTCGAACAGGGGAATCCGCCTTATAAAGAACGCCGCTGCAAATCCAGGCTTCAGTTCGGCGCGGCGCGCGTCTAAGGCACTTTCAAGCATTTTGTTTGCTGTTGCAGTTCTGGAAGCGTGCTGATAACGTCGCCCAAGAAGCAACGCACGAGTGCCACCTCCCGTGACTGTCTCGTCATCTTGCAGCGCATGCTCAACGTGGGACGGAATTGACCCAAAAGGGGGCATTGTCTAACAGTGGAATCCGCCTTCTAAAGAACGCCCCTACAAACCCAAGCTTCAGTTCGGCGCGGCGTTCGTCTAAGGCAATTTCAAGCATTTTGTTTGCTGTTGCAGTTCTGGAAGCGTGCTGATTGCGTCGCCAAAGAAGCAACGCACGATTGCCACCTCCCGTGACTGTCTCATCTTGCAGGGCATGCTCAACTTGCGACAGAATTGACCCAAAAGGGGGCGTTGTCGAACAGTGGAATCCGCCTTATAAAGAACGCCGCTGCAAACCCAGGCATCAGTTCGGCGCGGCGGCGTCTAAGGCACTTTCAAGCATTTTGTTTGCTGTTGCAGTTCTGGAAGCGTGCTGATTCTGTCGGCCAAGAAGCAACGCACGATTGCCACCTCCCGTGACTGTCTCGCCATCCTGCAGCGCATGCTCAACGTGGGACGGTGTTAAACCAAAAGGGGGCGTTGTCGAACTGTGGAATCCGCCTTATAAAGAACACCGCTGCAAACCAAGGCTTCAGTTCGGCGCGGCGCGCGTTTTAGGCACTTTCAAGCATTTTTTTTGCTGTTGCAGTTCTGGAAGCGTGCTGATAACGTCGCCCAAGAAGCAGCGCACGATTGCCACCTCCCGTGACTGTCTCGTCATCTTGCAGCGCATGCTCAATGTCGGACGGAATTGACCCAAAAGGTTGCGTTGTCGAACAGTGGAATCCGCCTTATAAAGAACGCCGCTGGAAATCCAGGCTTCAGTTCGTGACGGCGCGCGTCTAAGGCAATTTCAAGCATTTTGTTTGCTGTTGCATTACTGGAAGCGTGCTGATTCCGTCGCCCAAGAAGCAACGCACGATTGCCACCTCCCGTGACTGTCTCGTCATCCTGCAGCGCATGCTCAACGTGGGGCGGAATTGACCCAAAAGGGGGCGTTGTCGAACAGTGGAATCCATCTTATAAAGAACGCCGCTGCATACCCAGGCTTCAGTTCGGCGCAGCGCGTCTAAGGCACTTTCAAGCATTTTGTTTGCTGTTGCAGTTCTGGAAGCGTGCTGATTCCGTCGCCCAAGAAGCAACGCATGATTGCCCCCTCCCGTGACTGTCTCGTCATCTTGCAGCGCATGCTCAACGTGGGACAGAATTGACCCAAAAGGGGGCATTGTCGAACAGTGGAATCCGCCTTATAAAGCACGCCGCTACAAATCCAAGCTTCAGTTCGGCGCGGCGTTCGTCTAAGGCACTTTCAAGCATTTTGTTTGCTGTTGCAGTTCTGGAAGCGTGCTGATTCCGTAGCCCAAGAAGCAACGCACGATTGCCACCTCCCGTGACTGTCTCGTCATCTTGCAGCGCATGCTCAACGTGCGACAGAATTGACCCAAAAGGGGGCGTTGTCGAACAGTGGAATCCGCCTTATAAAGAACGCCGCTGCAAACCCAGGCTTCAGTTTGGCGCGGCGCGCGTCTAAGGCACTTTCAAGCATTTTGTTTGCTGTTGCAGTTCTGGAAGCATGCTGATTCCGTCGCCCAAGAAGCAACGCACGATTGCCACCTCCCGTGACTGTCTCGTCATCCTGCAGAGCATGCTCAACATGGGACGGAATTGACCCAAAAGGGGGCGTTGTCGAACAGTGGAATCCGCCTTATAAAGAACGCCGCTCAAACCCAGGCTTCAGTTCGGCGCGGCGCGCGTCTAAGGCACTTTCAAGCATTTTGTTTGCTGTTGCAGTTCTGGAAGCGTGCTGATTCCGTCGCCCAAGAAGCAACACACGATTGCCACCTCCCGTGACTGTCTCGTCATCTTGCAGCGCATGCTCAACGTTGGACGGAATTGACCCAAAAGGGGGCATTGTCGAACAGTGGAATCCGCCTTATAAAGAACGCCGCTACAAATCCAAGCTTCAGTTCGGCGCGGCGTTCGTCTCAGGCACATTCAAGCATTTTGTTTGCTGTTGCAGTTCTGGAAGCGTGCTGATTCCGTCCCCCAAGTAGCAACGCATGATTGCCACTTCCCGTGACTGTCTTGTCATCCTGCAGAGCATTCTCAACGTGGGACGGAATTGACCCAAAAGGGGGCGTTGTCGAGCAGTGCAATCCGCCTTATAAAGAACGCCGCTGCAAACCCAGCCTTCAGTTCGGCGCGGCACCCGTTTAAGGCACTTTCAAGCATTTTGTTTGCTGTTGCATTTCTGGAAGCGTGCTGATTCCGTCGCCCAAGAAGCAACGCAAGATTGCCACCTCCAGTGACTGTCTCGTCATCCTGCAGCGCATGCTCAACGTGCGACAGAATTGACCCAAAAAGGGGCGTTGTCGAACAGTGGAATCCGCCTTATAAAGAACGCCGCTGCAAACCCAGGCTTCAGTTTGGCGCGGCGCGCGTCTAAGGCACTTTCAAGCATTTTGTTTGCTGTTGCAGTTCTGGAAGCATGCTGATTCCGTCGCCCAAGAAGCAACGCACGATTGCCACCTCCCGTGACTCTCTCGTCATCCTGCAGAGCATGCTCAACATGGGACGGAATTGATCCAAAATGGGGTGTTGTCGAACAGTGGAATCCGCCTTATTAAGAACGCCGCTGCAAACCCAGGCTTCAGTTCGGCGCGGCGCGCGTCTAAGGCACTTTCAAGCATTTTGTTTGCTGTTGCATTTCTGGAAGCGTGCTGATTCCGTCGCCCAAGAAGCAACGCACGATTGCCACCTCCAGTGACAGTCTCGTCATTCTGCAGCGCATGCTCAACGTGGGACGGAATTGACCCAAAAGGGGGCGTTGTCGAACAGTGGAATCCGCCTTTTAGAGGACGCCGCTGCAAACCCAGGCATAAGTTCGGCGCGGCGGCGTCTAAGGCACTTTCAAGCATTTTGTTTGCTGTTGCAGTTCTGGAAGCGTGCTGATTCCGTCCCCCAAGAAGCAACGCATGATTGCCTCTTCCCGTGACTGTCTTGTCATCCTGCAGCGCATTCTCAACGTGGGACGGAATTGACCCAAAAGGGGGCGTTGTCGAACAGTGGAATCCGCCTTATAAAGAACGCCGCTGCAAACCCGGGCTTCAGTTCGGCGCGGCGCGCGTCTAAGGCACTTTCAAGCATTTTGTTTGGTGTTGCAGTTCTGGAAGCGTGCTGATTCCGTCCCCCAAGAAGCAACGCATGATTGCCACTTCCCGTGACTGTCTTGTCATCCTGCAGCGCATTCCCAACGTGGGACGGAATTGACCCAAAAGGGGGCGTTGTCGAACAGTGGAATCCGCCTTATAAAGAACGCCGCTGCAAACCCAGGCTTCAGTTCGGCGCGGCGCGCGTCTAAGGCACTTTCAAGCATTTTGTTTGCTGTTGCATTTCTGGAAGCGTGCTGATTCCGTCGCCCAAGAAGCAACGCACCATTGCCACCTCCAGTGACTGTCTCGTCATCCTGCAGCGCATGCTCAACGTGGGACGGAATTGACCCAGAAGGGGGCTTTGTCGAACAGTGGAATCCGCCTTATATAGGACGCCGCTGCAAACCCAGGCTTCAGTTCGGCGCGGCGCGCGTCTAAGGCACTTTCAAGCATTTTTTTTGCTGTTGCATTTCTGGAATCGTGCTGATTCCGTCGCCCAAGAAGCAACGCACGATTGCCACCTCCCGTGACTGTCTTGTCATCCTGCAGCTCATTCTCAACGTGGGACGGAATTGACCCAAAAGGGGGCGTTGTCGAACAGTGGAATCCGCCTTATAAAGAACGCAGCTGCAAACCCAGGCTTCAGTTCGGCGCGGCGCGCGTCTAAGGCACTTTCAAGCATTTTGTTTGCTGTTGCATTTCTGGAAGCGTGCTGATTCCGTCGCCCAAGAAGCAACGCACGATTGCCACCTCCAGTGACAGTCTCGTCATTCTGCAGCGCATGCTCAACCTGGGATGGAATTGACCCAAAATGGGGCGTTGTCGAACAGTGAAATTCGCCTTATAAAGAACGCCGCTGCAAACCAAGGCTTCAGTTCGGCGCGGCGGCGGCTAAGGCCCTTTCAAGCATTTTGTTTGCAGCTGCAGTTCTGGAAGCGTGCTGATTCCGTCGCGCAAGAAGCAACGCACGATTGCCCCCTCCCGTGACTGTATCGTCATCCTGCAGCGCATGCTCAACCTGGGATGGAATTGACCCAAAAGGGAGCGTTGTCGAACAGTGGAATCCGCCTTATAAAGAACGCCGCTGCAAACCCAGGCTTCAGTTCGGCGCGGCGCGCGTCTAAGGCACTTTCAAGCATTTTGTTTGCTGTTGCAGTTCTGGAAGCGTGCTGATTCCATAGACCAAGAACCAACTCCCAATTGACACTTCCCGTGGTTGTCTCATCATCCTGAAGCGCATGCTAAACGTGGGACGGAATTGACCCAAAAGGGGGCGTTGTCGAACAATGGAATCCGCCTTATAAATAACGCCGCTGCAAACCCAGGCTTCAGTTCGGCGCGGCGCGCATCTAGTTCACTTTCAAGCATTTTGTTTGCTGTTGCAGTTCTGGAAGCGTGCTGATTCCGTCGCCCAAGAAGAAACGCACGATAGCCACCTCCAGTAACTGTCTCGTCACCCTGCAGCGCATGCTCAACGTGGGACGGAATTGACCCAAAAGGGGGCGTTGTCGAACAGTGGAATCCGCCTTATAAAGAACGCCGCTGCAAACCCAGGCTTCAGTTCGGCGCGGCGCGCGTCTAAGGCACTTTCAAGCATTTTGTTTGCTGTTGCAGTTCTGGAAGCGTGCTGATAACGTCGCCCAAGAAGCAACGCACGAGTTCCACCTCCCGTGACTGTCTCGTCATCTTGCAGCGCATGCTCAACGTGGGACGGAATTGACCCAAGAGGGGGCATTGTCTAACAGTGGAATCCGCCTTATAAAGAACGCCGCTGCAAATCCAGGCTTCCGTTCGGCGCCGCGCGCGTCTAAGGCACTTTCAAGCATTTTGACTGCTGTTGCAGTTCTGGAAGCTTGCTGATTCCGTCACCCAAGAAGCAACGCACGATTACCACCTCCCGTGACTGTCTCGTCATCCTGCAGCGCATGCTCAACGTGGGGCGGAATTGACCCAAAAGGGGGCGTTGTCGAACAGTGGAATCCATCTTATAAAGAACGCCGCTGCAAACCCAGGCTTCAGTTCGGCGCAGCGCGTCTAAGGCACTTTCAAGCATTTAGTTTGCTGTTGCAGTTCTGGAAGCGTGCTGATTCCGTCGCCCAAGAAGCAACGCACGATTGCCACCTCCCGTGACTGTCTCGTCATCTTGCAGCGCATGCTCAACGTGGGACGGAATTGACCCAAAAGGGGGCATTGTCGAACAGTGGAATCCGCCTTATAAAGCACGCCGCTACAAATCCAAGCTTCAGTTCGGCGCGGCGTTCGTCTGAGGCACTTTCAAGCATTTTGTTTGCTGTTGCAGTTCTGGAAGCGTGCTGATTCCGTAGCCCAAGAAGCAACGCACGATTGCCACCTCCCGTGACTGTCTCGTCATCTTGCAGCGCATGCTCAACGTGCGACAGTATTGACCCAAAAGGGGGCGTTGTCGAACAGTGGAATCCGCCTTATAAAGAACGCCGCTGCAAACCCAGGCTTCAGTTTGGAGCGGCGCGCGTCTAAGGCACTTTCAAGCATTTTGTTTGCTGCTGCAGTTCTGGAAGCATGCTGATTCCGTCGCCCAAGAAGCAACGCACGATTGCCACCTCCCGTGACTGTCTCGTCATCCTGCAGAGCATGCTCAACATGAGACGGAATTGACCCAAAAGGGGGCGTTGTCGATCAGTGGAATCCGCCTTATAAAGAACGCCGCTCCAACCCAGGCTTCAGTCCGGCGCGGCGCGCGTCTAAGGCACTTTCAAGCATTTTGTTTGCTGTTGCAGTTCTGGAAGCGTGCTGATTCCGTCGCCCAAGAAGCAACGCACGATTGCCACCTCCCGTGACTGTCTCGTCATCTTGCAGCGCATGCTCAACGTGCGACAGAATTGACCCAAAAAGGGGCGTTGTCGAACAGTGGAATCCGCCTTATAAAGAACGCCGCTGCAAACCCAGGCTTCAGTTTGGCGCGGCGCGCGTCTAAGGCACTTTCAAGCATTTTGTTTGCTGTTCCAGTTCTGGAAGCATGCTGATTCCGTCGCCCAAGAAGCAACGCACGATTGCCACCTCCCGTGACTGTCTCGTCATTCTGCAGAGCATGCTCAACATGGGACGGAATTGATCCAAAAGGGGGCGTTGTCGAACAGTGGAATCCGCCTTATAAAGAACGCTGCTCAAACCCAGGCTTCAGTTCGGCGCGGCGCGCGTCAAAGGCACTTTCAAGCATTTTGTTTGGTGTTGCAGTTCTGGAAGCGTGCTGATTCCGTCCCCCAAGAAGCAACGCATGATTGCCACTTCCCGTGACTGTCTTGTCATCCTGCAGAGCATTCTCAACGTGGGACGGAATTGACCCAAAAGGGGGCGTTGTCGAACAGTGCAATCCGCCTTATAAAGAACGCCGCTGCAAACCGAGGCTTCAGTTCGGCGCGGCGCGCGTCTAAGGGCCGTTTCACATGCTGCGAATTTCACCGCGCGGCACTGCGAATTCGTTCGCTCTGGGGCGGAGAGGGCCGCCGCTCTTGACGCAGACGGCTTGCGAACGATTTCCGTCCGGTTGGAATTCGTTCGCAGCGTCGATGTGTTCGCTCTGCGACTGACCAATAGGGAGCATCCTTTGCTTGGCTCCCCGCCAGCCTTGGCTTGGCCAGCTATGGCTGTCCTTGCAGTCACGCCTCATGGGTCTGACGTCACTTGCGGTCACGTGCCATAGCTGAAGCGGCGCCGCGGCAAACACAGTGTCTTTTGGTCCGTCGCGTACGGACGTGGTCGCATCATGGCATCCGACGTCAGCGCTTACGAAGCAGGCCGTGCTTCCTTTAATGAGGCATTGATTGATGAGGTGGCGAAGCGGCCTCTTTTGTGGAATACGACAGCAAAAGAGTACAGGAAAAGTAACAAGAGTACTCTTTGGGAAGAAATACGAGACGCCTTTATGCAAATCGACCCCACAGGTGAGTACCCGTATGTTTTTGTCCGCTGTCCCCCAATTTTTCCTTTAATAGGCATGTTAATTGCGATGTCAAAGAGGTAATCACAAACGATTGTTCTTCCCCTGTAGTAAATGTATCCGGCAGACAGCTAGGAATTGGCGGAAGCTTGTTAAGACGTTCAGCAGAATATACAGTATTGGGCGTTTTTATCGCTGACACTTTCAAACATTTCCCCGCCTCAACCGCTGGCTCGTTTGCGGTGAAACTTCACACAGGGCTTGCGTATTATGGTAACTTTTGTATCGTAGGAAATTTGACAACGGTACGCACTTAGTTGAGCCGTGCATGGTGCGAAAACATAATCGTCTACGTAGAGATCGGCAACCAAAACCCGCAGACGACACTTTTTCGCTGAAGGGCGGCAGTGGCGCCATCTTTTTGCGGTAGCGCAAAGCGTCCCGACAGGCCGTCGAGGAGAGCGTTGCAAGGAGCGCGGGCCGTTTGAATAAGCCGTTCCTGTCGTTTCGTCTGCTTCTACTGAAGCGCTTACAACATTTTCGACTAATTAAGCGGAAAAATATCAGAACAAATGATTTAACGAGGCTTTACCTTTTAAAGAATATTGTTTGCAATGCTCGCCTCGGCGGCCTTATCGTTACGGTTTCCACTGCCCAAAACAGATGGCGCCACTGCCGACCTTCAGCGAAAAAGCGCCGTCTGCGGGTTTTGGTTGCCGATCTCTACGTAGACGATTACGCTTTCGCATCATGCACGGCTCAATTAAGAAAGCACCGTTGTGAAACATGCTACGATACAAAATTTACCATAATACGCAAGCTCTGTGTGCAGTTTCACCGCAAACGAGCAAGCGGTTGAGGCGGGGAAGTTTTTGAAAGTGTCAGCGATAAAAACGCACAATACTGTATATACACGTGGATTCTCGGCACCCAGCAGCCGTACTCTACCTCGCTTCCTTTCACAAAGAAATAACTAGATCGGTAAAACAGAATGTACTGTGCTCTTTATTATGAAATAAACCGCGCAGTACAAATATGGGCGGAGTGATGCAATGCGATTTTTTACCGGACTCGCCCAAACAGCGTGTCCTCCGTATATGTTTGGCCCGAGGCATAACACTTTTGTGCCATTATTTACATTCCGCGGCAGCCAACGGCGCCACGTGGGCTTGTGCTTCACTTCTGTTTCTTAAAAAAAAATGAAATTCAGGTATGCCGTACATGACATTTTATCGCCGAGAGCGTGACAAATGCGCCAGTTTTGGCTACAATTTCCGATGGCGGCGAAATGCCAAAAATTTCGTGCTGTACACTAAATCAACCTAAGTGACCAAGAATTATTCTGGGTCGTTTGTTCTGCTGACATTTTTCTCCTCAAACGTGGAAACGCAATATCTCGGCACCGACCACTACCGAACAGCATGCACGTTAATGTCGTCTGTAAAGCAGCACTGAAAATATTAGATAATCCATTCGCAAATTGATTAGCGCATGGTAAGTGCTTTTACGGCAGCATGTTTCCAGTCCAAGTTTTGCTTCTGAAAGCTAACTCCTGGAATGCACATTGCACTTTCTTGAGCACGCTGGAAAGCATTTTGACCTTTTTTTTGCTCGCTATTTTATTTTTAACTGATTTTCGCAATGTTTGCAGTATCTGTGGAGATTATTCAGACGAGGTGGCGAAATCTGAAGGACACCTATAGAAAAAACTTAGAGAGATCCAAGCCAGCACGAGGAGTGGAGCAGGTGCCAACCCAAAAAGCAAAACTTGGCAATACTTGGATATGATGCGGTTCCTGGAGGACCAAATGGATATGCGCCAGTGAGTAGCACTTCAATGTCTTCTGAGAACCAACTTTATGCACATTTTTTTTGCTTGCTAGTTTTGACATAAAAATATAGGGACAAGAAGGTTTACAGACAAGTGGGTTTAATTGCCATGCTCTTCAGTGAAGCCAAGGTTATCACAGTGCTGCCATTGAGTCATGAGTCAAGACTCATTGAGTCAAATATTATGCTGTATATGTAATCAATACTTACACATGGTATTCAACCTGCAGAGGACACAGCAGTGCCGAACCAGAACTGCTGCCTGAAGGTGGAGACCAAAGTCAGCCAGAATCGCCACAACAGGCTTTTGAAGAAATTTTTGCGTCGCTAGACAATGTACAAGCATAGGCTGCTGATCCAAGCTCCTCATATGAAGCACCATGCACTTCACAACAGACAGAAGTGCAGAGGCCTACGAAACGAAGAAAAGGCCAACAAGCACTTGACCTAGTCAATTTTGAACTCAGTGCTGTGAGAAGTGCTCTTGTTGCTCACAGGCCTATGGACCATAACGAGCATTTCCTTTTGTCCCTCAAGCCATATATGGACACAGTGCCAAATGCCATGCGATACCACCTTCAGATGGAGCTGCTTAACATTATTGGCCAGTATAGCGAAGGTGTGTACCCAAGGAACCTTGTTGTGAGCCCTCCGTGAAAAAGTAATACATGTGCCAAGTTTTCAAGTTATAGCGCATCACAGGAGAAAATACTGTGAACAAGAACTGGAACACACAGTGCTGTGTGTGTGCCAATTCTTGTTCACAGTCCTTTCTCCTGTGATGCGCTATAACTCGTAAACATGAACAAACAAGCCAAAGACTCTCTGTTACGTGTTACGTCTTTTATTTCACATGCCAAAGCACAGCGTATAGAAATATAAAAGTCATTAAAAGCAAAAAGACATAATACAGCGCCGCAAGTGCAACATTTATGTATTAAAATATTTACAAAGCATTTGAATAGTCACTACCATCACACTGCATACATGGCTGCAATGTTGATAAGCATGCGGCACCACCTGCAAATGGAGTGGCTGAACATTGCCGAGCAATACAGATAAGGACTGTATCCCACGCTTGTATTGTTGTACCATAAAACAACATACATAAATGTATACTGTTTTAGCTATGAAAAAAAGACTGAAGAAGTCATGCCAAACCATTGCCTTGCATGTCCTGCCACCTGCACAGTGGTGTGAATGTACGTAATCCTTCAATGCAATGCCAAATTTGCACCAAAACATGTTTTTCTGAGATAAAATGCGCACTATCTTCCGGTGGTTGCCTATTGAATAAAAAAGCAATCCAAACTGTGCAATGGCTTGGGCCTTCCATGCATGCAAGTTCCCTTGTAGAACTTTTGAAAGGGTAGGATAAAAGCACAATGTGCCTTCGAAGTCGACCTCCAGCAACAGTCGTGGAGATGATGAACAGGTCATGCTTATACATAGTTGTAACAGAAGGTTACTTTCAAGTAAGGCTACTGGAACCTCCACACAAGCACAGCTACTGCGGAGAAGCAAGTTCAAGTCAGGATCAATAAAGAGATGCCGCTAACAGAATTTGTAACTGCCATTTTCAAATAAAAGTTGCATATGTAGAGAAAGGGTGCCCGTGTGCTATCTTGGCCGTGGCAGTCGAATTTCAACGGACGCGAAATGCTAGACAACCATGTGCTGCATGACATCAGTGCACGTTAAAGAACCCTAGGTGGTCGAAATTACTGGAGCTTTGCACTTGAGCGTTTCTCATAGCCGCAGTCACTTTGGGACGTCAAACCCCATAAACCGAAATAACTGGTATGCTGTGCGACATCAGTTCACATTACGAACCCCAAGTAGCTGAAATGAATCCAGAGCCCTCCCCTATGGTGACTTTTAGCCGATATGCAGCTTATGAGAGGTTTAACCCATATATGCCCAAACTCCACATAATTAAATTTATGTTCAGAGTCGTCCTTTTATAGATAGAAATATTTTTCTCAATACGAACTTTTGAACCATCTATGCAGACAGCGGAGTGTGGTAGAAACGAATGTACACAGCGTTCTTGAGCTGCAGTAGTGGGCTTCCTATTCTTAAGTTTAGTAGTTTGCGTCTACACCCCTAGTACATAACACTGTAGCAGGCGAAGGAAAGAGGTCAGGGTACTAAGCAAATGTGCTATCTGTTGCGTGTAGTAATGTTTGAACCATTTGACGTCAGCGCAAATGTCACATTTCTCATCACATATGTTGGTTTTCCCATGACACTGTGCAAATCTTGTATGCTTTTCTTGCACTCACAATGTTGTCGGTGGGGTTGCCAGCTTGCTGCTTTCAGAGAAGACTGGCGACTCTCTCAGAATGCACACAATGTTACACTTGTGCGGGAAATTTTAGAGGCTCTTGAACATAAAGTAACGCTCAGTGGTTATGGTGCTCGACTGCTGACCCAAAAGACACGGGTTCGATCCCGGCTGGAGTGGTAATTTTTTGATGGAGGCTAAATTCTAGAGGCCTGTGTACTATGCGATGTCAGTGCACGTTAAAGAACTCCAGGTGGTCGAAACATCTGGAGCCTTTCACTACGGTGTCCCTCATAGCCTGAATCCCTTTGGGACGTCAAAAGCTCATAAACCATAAATAAAACTAATGGGTACAAGCTTCCACACAATGAAATTTTAAGCTACTGTGCACAAAAAACTGTGTCCCACATGTAGCACCTCAGGCATATATGGGTTCACCCAACTTATACAATGCTGAAGATGGCACTCCACAGACCTTGCATTATGGCCGCAATCCGGCAGACGCACGCTGCCATGGTACAGCACCGGCAGCACTCACAAAATAAGAACAAAAAATATCCCGTGCTCCGGCAGCTGCCCTGGAGAACTTGTGCCCAGCAGGAGGCTGCAGGCCAAGCATGGCTGAGCCTCCATCAGCTGCCAGGGTTGAGCGCCACTGCCCTTTGGTTACATTCCCAAATTGGTCTTCTTGGTCAACATACTGCGCGTCCATGTAGCACTCATCTTCGGTGAGGAAGTTGTGCAATGCGCATGACGCCAACACCACAAAATCCACATTTTCCAGCTTGAGGTTGATGACACGACGGAAAATGCGGAACCGTGAGGCCATCACTCCAAAGGCACTTTCAACGCACCTCCTGCAAATAAATAGCATAGATTAATACATGTTCTGAGAACAGAATTTCAGACGATAATTTACCTTGCCCGAATCAGGGGATAATTGAAGATTCTTTTCTCTTCATCTTGGCACCTTCCAGAGTAGGGCCTGAGGAAATCGGGTCGAAGCTGAAAGGCTTCGTCCCCAATAAATACATTGGGCGCAATAATTGCAGAACCGGGAAGCTGCTTGGGGCTGGCAGGCCAAGAACGCCCTGCTCGAGGCACTTCCCAAACCTGCATGCACTTAGAGTGCCGCCGTCGCTCTGCCGACCATAGCCGCCGACATCAACCATAACGAATTTAAGGTTGCTGTCGGCGACTGCCATCAACACAATGGAGTATGTGCCCTGCAGGTAACCAAAACAATGAGCACTACTGGTGAAACCTAGCAGAGCACAGTTAGTACCTTGTAGTTGTAGTACAGGCTTCCAGAATTGGGTGGAGCCTGTATTTGTACATGTTTTCCATCCACTGCACCGACGCAGTAGGGGAAATCCTACTTCTGGTGGAAGCCGTTGGCAATCTCTTGCCACCTTTCAGTTGTTGGCATCTGGAATAAAAATTTGCCATGCCATGAGATGCACATTTATGTGCAGAAGTGGTGTAAAAGAGATCAGTTTATCACATGGAGGCGGTAATGGTGGTGGTGGACTTATAAACTCAAGTGCTAATCGAGATTCTAGCGGGTTTTTGGACTCAGATATCAAGGCAGTAAAGCCACACTAAACATTTTTCTTGCACCAGATTATAATGGCACTGTTGAACTGAATTGTTTAACATTGAATTGTATTGTGTTGTTGTGTATTGTAGTTCATTAACAAACAATGCTATTTTATGAAATCATTTTCAGTGTATCTTATTATTCACATTTTTTTTAAAACGTGAATAGTGATGCAATGCGTAAACACTCATATGAAGCTCCATAGTCTACTGGCGCATTCCATAGCAATATTGTAGAATTGAAAACAAAAAAACTGCCATACAAAACTAGACAAAGGTAGAGTAGACAGGACGAGCGTTACATTCAGGTTCCCTACTTGAAAGTCTGCGCTTGTTTCTTACTGCCACTGTTTAGTTTGTTTTTATTCAGGCCATGCCCACTGGCCCCTCATCACACGTTCATGGGAGCCTGGATACAACTGGAACCACTGACTTATGTCTACAGTCGGTGCATGCCAATTTCCTTACGAAATGAACGATGAAAGCATAGGTCATATAGCCATTACCTCTAAATTAAAAATGCACACATAACTAAAGCATGCACAGTCTTTAAGTTGGCATGCAATAAAGCATACCTTTCAGCAGAGAGGTTGCAACACCTTCCACAGGAGCCGACATGTAAAATGAATTATCCCGGCTACAGTGGAGATGCCTACCCTGAAGGCCAAGGCCCCCTCCTGCATATGCATCCCGATGCCAAGTATCTAAAGGCAAAAGTGGAAGAGACGGGGAAAGTGAATGCAAGATTTGTAGCACTGAGCAGTCCCTCCAAATACAGAAAAACTTTCTACACACAAAACAATTCTTTTTTTCACAGCTGTGTCGGTTCAATGAAACAGTTGTGGGCCTACCGAAGCAGTTGCCGCAAAAACACTTTTTGCCTCCATATTGTAGCTCAGTTTTACGAATCCCATGTAGCAACAAGGTAAAGGGACACGACCGTTTGTCCGTTCTAGTATGGGCGGCGACTTTCCAGACATTGGTCCACTACTGATTGCAGGAATGGCAAAAATAGTGTGATGCGAACAAGAATCTGACATCATAGATTGGCAGCAGACGAACAGACACCCCACGAACTTGCAAGCAGTCAAGCCACTGACCTGAGGGTGATCGCCAGCCTCATTCGTGATGGGAGCGGCTCACGTGTGAGGTAACCTTTCGTCAGTGGACCCTCCACCATCGCGTGCAGCTGCTCAAAACGGTCCGGCGTCATCCGGTAATATTTCCGGAAGTAGTCTGGGTCTCCCGATATCAAGAGATGCATCTGCACATCATGATTATGGGTAGGCTACTTCAGTAAGCAGCAAATATGTGAAAAAACCCACCAGGCGACATTTAAGAAATTTCAACTTAAGGCTGTGTAGGATTCGGATTCTGTGCTTCTATTCTTCCACTGCGGCAGCACCCACCAACGCCTTGGTGCCTGCATGTCTTCCAACAACTTCTTCTTCTCGAGGAGGAAGTACTCCTCGAGCAGCAGAAGCCGGTGGTTGCCACGTTCGAAGGAACCCGGAAGCGCTGGCGTGTCGACGTCTTCTTCACAGACGCTCTCTGGGTAGATGGCAAAGACTATCTTTTTTTTTTCGAGGAGATAGTACTCCTCGAGGATAAGAAGGCGCACACGTTCAGGATCGGAAGCGCTAACTCTCGACATTGCCAAAATGAACGAGCCGGAGATGTCGGATCGGAGACCCTGAGCTAACTTGACCGTTATATCGACACACTGATGGGCCGCGCTGTTTTCACGTCCAATGATTTCATTCAGCGCACCAACGTACTTTTTGAATAATTCAGAACTGTTTACTTAAATAAAAAACATTCAAAATATTTTTTGTGTCTAAAAACACGCATGACTACAACAACACGACCACATTCCATGTTGCATTAATGCCACGTTTATTCACGGGTTCCATGAGCAGTCATCTAGCAACCCTGCTGTCACACCGAACGAATTCGCAGGTCCTGCGTTGCATGTGAAACGACTGAGCGGCAATCGCATTGCGGCGTCAACGGCGGGACCGAATTCGCAGTGCCGCGCGGTGAAATTCGCAGCATGTAAAACGACGCATAGGCTTTTCAGCGACACGAACTCCTTAACGCTGTCGCGTTAAAACCCACCGGAGGAGGACGCAGCGACCAACGCGGGCGACCGCACAAGCGATAGCTCAGCTCAGAGAACGGGACATCGAGGAGCTGATCGCGGTCTCCTGCCCGCTTCTGCCCCCAGCCGGCACACAGGAGGGGAACAAACAGTAGCAGAATAAAAAGAAGCTACCTTGGCCAATCCTCCCACGTGGGTATGTGCCATGTTTATTGAGGTAAATGACAAGAAAAAAAGGAAGCGGCAGCAAGGTAAGCTGGGCTTCTACCAGTGCTTCGCGCTCGGTTGGAAAGGGTAGTAACAGAAACCACACATATACAAACCGAAAAACGCGAATAGCGATGCGCTCAGACTCGAACTAATCAAAATGAGCTCGAAGACAAAGTGGAGGAACTGACAAGAACACTAAAAGAACAACAGCGAGAACTCGAAACGTCAATAGCCCGTCCGAAAGGACAACCACGGGAATCAAACGAGGGAGAACTTGAAACACGAATGCAGCAGATGATGCAGCAAATGATGCAGAATATGATGCAGGAGATCCAATCGCAAATTCAACAGACGGAAGCACATATTCAAGGGTAGATCTCAAATATCAAAAGCGCAGTCCGAATTCAAAGACATATCGAAACCACTATGGAAAGAGCATACAGCCGACCAGCGCTAACGGATTTCGCTTGTGAACAAGACAGCACCAGCACCACGTGAACATGAAGAACACGCGTCTGTAAGAGCAAGAATATTTAGGTATTTGGCATGGGAACAGCAGAGGCAACCGCACAAGCAGGGCTTCATAAAACAATATCTAAACACTCAACTCACCCCCCTCACCGATGTAATCGCGTTCCAAGAAAACGGCACGCGAATCTAAAGCAGCCGGCCTTGTCACCAAAGCCATCGCCGCCATCAGGCACGATGCCATCGCCGACACCAATATAGAGCACGCGCTTGCAGAAGTCATTCCGAAAAAGCGACCGGGAGCCCGCCGAGATAAAGAAAAATCAAATTCTGCGATTTCTTTCTCCAAGCTGTCAAGGTGGCCAAAGAAAATACACTAATCTTCGTAGTAGATTTAAATGCCATGGGCAGGAGTTCGGGATACCAGAAACAAGACATCAAGGAAAGAACATTAGCACAGGTAGCGGAATACTTTGGCCGCAGTCTAATCACAGATCCCGCGAACCCTACGGAATAGGGGAATAGTGTGATCACGGACACTTTCCCGGACCTCGCCTTCGTAAGGAAGACCAAGGATTCACATAGGAAAAGCACGACGGAAAACATAAAAAGTGATCACCTTACCCTCCAGTCACGAATAGCATCGGAAATAATAAGACGTTAGACTGGACAAGCAATAATCACTGACGCGTTTCGCGAGGTTTGCTACTAATCTGAAGGCGGTATCGAATAACTGGAGGAATGGAGCGGCATGCTTGAGAAGAGCGGGAAAAATACCAAATATATAAGAACTAGAACAAAGCCTCAGGTATAAGGGCACCTCCTCAGATCCTCAGAATATGAGAAGCCAGGCGGAGTTCCACCAAAAGATGGCTGAATCAAAAGCACGACAGGAAACCAAAACTAGAGACAGCAGAAATCTCGGCAAGAGCTAAAAAATACGCGACGCAATTCGCGAAACAAAACTGGGAAATACTTAGCGACTTGCTTAGGGGAATTCTAGGCACGACCAAAACTTGGAAGCTCCTAACAGCACTAATGGATCCGGCAAAACTCAAACCGGAAAACAATAAAGCTATCCAGAACTTCATCCAATCCATCGAGGGATTTTGCACCACCCTCCTAGAGAATGCACGAGCAAAATGTTTAGGCGATCACGGCCTCCCATGAAAGCAAGGAAAGTATCGGGGAACCGAAAACCAGGGACATGACAGCCTCCTAACTGTGGAAAAAGATTACGCGGCCGTAAGGACGCGGACCAGAAACACTGCAGCAGGAGCGGACAGAGTCGACAACGCCCGGATCCGCAACCTGAGTGAAGACCTCAAAGAAGAGCTTGTAAACACTGGGATTAGTAGAGCTAATCCGGGATATGCAGAGCCAAAGATGTCGGAGTTCACACGTTCATTGGCGTTGGCGTTGACAATGTTGTATATGGCGATGGCTTTGAGGAAAGAAATGGCGCATAACTGGCTCTCTGGATATGCGGACGCCTCATTTGTGTTTTGATACATGTGGCGGTAGGGAGAGAGAGAGATGTGGCCTGAATGCATTACCGCCGACAGCGTTGCGGCCGACATGCGGCGCTGCAGCAATAGCTGGGCCGCAGCGTTCAATTGGTGATCAAGCTATCGCAATCAACTATTAACGGAATGCCACCTCTCAGGGTGGCAGTGGGGCGCGCTGCCTATCCAGTGTGCGGAACGGGATCAAAGCAGGCTTTGCAGTTGGACACCACTGTTATCCGCCGCGGTGGCTCAGTGGTTAAGACGCTCGGATACTGATCCGAAGTTCCCGGGCTCGAACCTCACCGCGGCGGCTGCGTTTTTATGGAGGCAAAATGCTAAGGCACCCGTGTGCTGTGCGATGTCTGTGCACGTTAAAGATCCCCAGGCGGTCGAAATTATTCCGGAGCACTCTACTACGGCACCTCTTTCTTCTTTCACTCCCTCCTTTCCCCTTCCCTTACGACGCGGTTCAGGCGCCCACCGAGATGTGATTCAGATACTGCGCCATTTCCTTTCCCCGAAAACCAATTTTATTTCCTATCCTCTCTTCCTGTCCCCTCACCTCTTTCATTTAATTTGTCCATTCTGCCTGCTATCCTTTATTTCCGCTGCCCCAGCTC
Organism: Amblyomma americanum; assembly: GCF_052857255.1. Classification (NCBI taxonomy): domain Eukaryota; kingdom Metazoa; phylum Arthropoda; class Arachnida; order Ixodida; family Ixodidae; genus Amblyomma; species Amblyomma americanum. The sequence continues at coordinate 114,753,906 of NC_135501.1, forward strand.
AGGTGGTTCAGTATCGATGGCAGATGTCGGGGCTAGCAAAACTCTTTTCCTTCTTTTTCACTATAATTTTAATTAAAAAGCCACTACAACCACCATTTTCCTTACTGGCGCGGTTCGGGTGCCGGTCTCCACGGCAGGCGTCGCATCGATCACACCTAGCGTTGCGTTGAAGGCATCGAAGTGCACCAGCGTTTTATATATTAATAAGTAATAATTGGTTTTTGGGAAAAGGAAATTTCGCAGAATCTGTCTCATATATCGTTGCACACCTGAACCGCGCCGCAAGGGAAGGGAGAAAGGAGGGAGTGAAAGAAGCAAGGAAGAAAGGGGTGCCGTAGTGGAGAACTCCGGAATAATTTCGACCACCTGGGGATCTTTACCCTGCACTGACATCGCACAGCGCACAGGCGCCTTAGCGTTTTGCCTCCATAAAAACGCAGCCGCCGCGGTCAGGTCCGAACCCGGGAACTCCGGATCAGTAGCCCAGCGTTCTAACCACTGAGCCACCGCAGCAGAACCGACTTTGATGTCCGGCGCATGGGTTGCCGGTAGACGCTTTTAAGCTTGACTGGATGTCAAGGTCAAAGTCGAGGTAGTTGGTGTAACAGCCGCTGGTATCGCTGCTGTAGCTGACTTCATGTGTCGCACATGACTACCAACAGTTTGGCTCATAATTTGACCTCTACCTATATTCCAGGTTGAAGTTGCAGCCACCGTGATCTCTACCTACATTCAAGCTCAAGCTTGCCGCCCCGCTGGCGACTAGGATAGCTGGCGTAGTAAACGTTTTCCTTCAAAACCAATTTTTCTTTTTTTTCATTTCAATGCTCTATTTCGCGTCAATGTGGCCATTCAGAATTTTTCTGCCCATTTTCTTCCATACGTCAGGTTTGTAGTACGATGCAAGGACATCAGCCATTCACCTGATTTAATATCTGTTACGGGTCTCATTTGGACCCTAGATATTAAACTTTTTTTGAAATGCGGCGTACTGCTAGAAGCTTGCTTCACTTCCGCCTCAGGTTGGCACGGTATTGCACTGCCTCCGGGATCGGGTTGGGGGATTATAGCGCGCATCTTTTCGTTCACTCGTTGCTCCCCTCTCCTTGAAGTCTCCAAGTTTCTGCGCGTGGCAGCGATTGTGACTCAGCTTTAGCCAGTGGGGAGGCCTGTGCACGCTCATTTCATTGTTCAGCAGCAGCAGCAGTAGGGACATCCGGGGGTGAACGTGCCTCCTTCCCGCAATTTTTTGCTTCAAAACAGATATATTCTTGCTTTTATAGTGGTTTGGTTCTTCTTTGACCTAATACCAAGGGGTAAAGAGAGAAGAGAATGATTATTCTGCATATTGACATAAAGTTTTGCTCACAGACATAAAGATTGTAACGGACACATTAATTTGAAACTAGTGTGCTGTATACTTCCTTGAATAAGGTCAACAAATTCCATCTATTTGACCGACTGGTCTCTATTTGCAGTAGCACTTCCTCAGTTCGGTACAAAGTCTGTGAGAGAGCTCTATATGTGACGTCATTATAGCGTAGACGGAGATGTCGCACAAGCGTTGTTTAACCGCTTCCCTACCTTAGGAAAGTTGACCGCTTTTGGAAGGTTTTACTAGTTTGTTTTCCTGCAAGACTAATACAGTTTAAATTAAACGAAAACATTGTGGCTCCAATGCACGCTGTGTAAAGGTGGTTCGACAGCGGAGGTGTAAAACGACACCAAATTACACATTGCAGCGTCACTGGAAAATTCACACCCGTGCCTCTAAAAAAAGTGAAACCAGAGACAAGTCAAATGTACCTATATTACCCTTTATTACTTCACAACGTCAATCACGACTGCTCAATGATCACTATGATATAGCCTGAGATTTTCAGTTCTAACTGCAGAGATATTCTTTGCAAAGGTTAAATCAGTGCATGAACCATGAATGGTGGTTGGTTGAGTTGCATTTGTGAAAGTGTGTTCCCATTGTTCACATGCGCCTTATCATCGTTCGTGTGGTTTTGATGCTTAATTGGTTTGTGTTCTTTCACAATGAAAACGATTACTGAGATGTTTGTTGTATGCAAGATTTCAAACCAGGTTTACCCATGAAGTATATTTTTTTCATTTTTAATGTTTTAATTTTTTTGTAACTTATATATACATTCTTGCATTTTTATCTATATTTATTTTTAATATATATAGTTTAGTCCTGCTCTTTATGTTCAAATTTTTATATTATGACTGATTTATAATCAGTATGATATACGATTTCTATGCTCTTGGGTACTTTTCCACTAGAAGTAGCATTCAATTTTAGCCTGGCGTTTTTTATGACGACAGAGACGGCACGAAAATTTCCTTCGACGGTAGAGATATACAGCTTAGCTGTAAAAGCAAATAAATGCGCCTTTTAGGAACATAAGTTTTAATAACGAATTTTGGGTTTCGCACCAAATTTTCTTCTGGTCAAACCGAAATTATAGAAGACAATTTGAAGGAAAGTTGTAACGGTACGCTTCTATTGAAAAGAAAAAGAAAATTAACTTTCTGAAATATGCAAAATCGTTCACATTTTTTCGGCCACTGCTCATCAAAAAATATAAGTTCTTTAATACTATTCCTACAAAACAATAACTGGGAACATGTATAGGCCCCGTGGAGCGGCCGCCTGTGGTCCAGGCTGGGCTCCGACAATACAAACCAATATCGCTCCTCCTGAATCACCTTCCAAAAAACAACGTCCCGCTCCACCGCCCGCGCCGACCAATGTCGACTCTAAATTGAAAGACGTCTCTGACCAGAATTGAAAAAGAAAAAAAACTTCAAGACGACTTCTTGAGATTCCCCTCGAAACAAAATTCAGTACCCTTTTCGCTGACCTCGCAATGAAGTTAGAGGTGCGCATGGAACCATGCATAGAATTTTTCTTTCTTTACCTCTTGCGCAAGAAGCGCATTGCAAACTTCTGTATCTTGACACTGCCATAGTACACACACGCATGCGATGAGAGCAGCAGTCCTTCAATGAAACTAGCTTTCTGCGCACTGCGCAGTAATAGGACAACGAATTCCTTGAAGTGCTACGACGCCCGTGTGCTGTGTGATGTCAGTGCACGTTAACGATCCCCAGGTGGTCGAAATTATTCCGGAGCCCTCCACTACGGCACCTATTCTTCCTTTCTTCTTTCATTCCCTCCTTTATCCCTTCCCTTACGGCGCGGTTCAGGTGTCCAAAGATATAGGAGACAGATACTGCGCCATTTCCTTTCCCCTAAAAAAACCAATTATTATTACGACAGCCTCCATTTTTAGTGTTTTAGAAACAAATTTTTATTAAAGGTTATGCTCAGAAGGGTGTGGCTCACAGAGAACAATATCGCATTTTCGCTTCAACAATTATTGCATTTTTCGGACTCAATTGTTTATGTGTTTTACAAAAAGCATAGAACTTGCAAATGGTCTGCTGGAAAGCGCCAAATTTGACATAATTGGACGAACTACAGTAACTACACACATAGCTGCTGCTCATTTCCTCCTGTGAACATAACTGAACATAGAAATTGTCCGTGAATGAAAACAAATTAGGAGTGGATTAGGTTAGCTATGACAGGATATACGTAGCAAGTGGTACATTTCCCTGGCAAGGCTTGTTGTGGTCACTGTATGTTTAGCGACGGGAGACATTTGGCTCCATCTCGGCGGCCTTTTACCGTCTATTACGCTCGGTAGTCCGGCATCTCCGTTTGCCAAGGCATTCCTCTCTCTCTTCAGGCGTCTCCGCTGCTCTCTTCGCCTTCTTACGCTAATTCGCTCTTTGTTGAGTAGCCAAGTGACAGGCGACAACCTCAGGGGCGGAAGAGTTAATCTTCTCTTGTCTATGCTGCCGTTTACCAGCGGCTGGACTCTCCATCAGTGCTTCCATATCAAACGTTGTGAAGAAGCCACCCTGCTGCTGCTACTGTTGCTGATAGGAGGAAAGAAAAAGAAAGTGCACGGGCCTGCCTACTGGCTCAAGCCGAGCCACGCTCGCTGCTGGGTGCTGAAAGTAGGATAGTTAAAGGATAGGAGTGCAAAGATAGAAAGAAAAGCCGCGCGGTAATATGCCCAGGCCGATCACGGAGGCAGTGCAATACCGGGCGACCCGTGCCAGAGTGCTTCAAGCCAAGCACTGCGCTATATTCCAAAAACAAATTTAATACATTTGGTCCAAGGGCCCGAAGCAGATAATAAATCAGGTATCAGATATCATGAACACCGTTATCAGCCGCCTATTAGATCTCCGCCTTATATACGCGATGATGCGCACGCCATTAGCGGTTCGGGTGATAGAGCGGCGTGCGGCGAGGCGGCAACGAAGCGCGCGGCGCACCTCTGGGGTCTCTCTCGTTATCATGGTAACGGCCCATGCGCACAACTGCTCATCCGTGTGACGTTACGCACGGCTCCGACGGTGGAGCAGGCGCACGGCGGCGGCGGCGGAGCGCACGCCGCAAATACTGCTCCTCTCTGGTTGCCATGGCAGCGGCGCATGCGCACGACTATCTACTCTGGCTCACGGCGAAATGCTCGAATGGTAGCCCAGTGTAACTCTGTAGAGGAGGAGCCTAAATTTCTCTCTAAAAACTTGGTATGTGCCGGGATCACGTGATGATGGGTCGGATGTCGGACGAATACTTGCGCCGTGACGCCGAATTCGTATCATTTTTGCCCACGGGTTGCCCCACGTGGCACACAGGTGAAATACGCTCCGATTCCGCTTCTGGAAGAGAGAGAGAGAAAACTTTATTGTTGGAGAGGAAGTCGGGGCACGCCCCTGGGTCTCCGCACAACCCCACTACACTCAAGTGTTTATGTTCCTAAGGTCCATAACACTGGCAGCGCGGCCGGTGGCGATTGTCTGCACGGACGGGTCCTCCGAGCCCAGCAGGGTCTCCCATCTGCGGCTCCATGGAAACGAATTCTCTCGCTTGTACCACAAGCTCTTGCACGCCGAATACGAGTGACTGAGGCGATTTTCACGGATCTGACGCTTCTGCTCGAAGGTGGGGTTGTATTATGGTGCACACTGTGGCTTCTTTTCCGGAGGCATTTGCGCCAACCTCTCATCGCTCACCCCAGCAGTGTTTGCCGACCCAGCTTTTCTTCGCTTCGGCGCTTCACCTCGGGCACAGTGTTGCGGGGACAATGGCTTCTTGCTCTGAAGAGGGGCATTCGGGGAGCGACAACAGTACTGGAACGGCTAAGCTCTGTCGAGGAGACTCCATACGTCCTATTCAATACTTATCGGAAGTAGGTGAAGTTAGTTGGCGAAGATAGTAGGTGAATGCCGCATTATTGTGTTAAGGTGTAGTATAGCGTACACTACGGGGGCAAAAGAATGCGTGTGCTCCGAAGAGTCCCGCTCATAACATAAATCCAATGTTAAATCTTAAGACTACGAATGCAAGAAAAGAAATGACTGAAGAGAGGGCTTGCTGGTAGCACATCCTTACAGAACAGCGTCGTACAGAACAGCGTAGTACGTCATACCCCTTCTTTGTCCGTGTTTTTGCAGCGCTGTTCTGTAAATAAGAAAAGTAAGACTGCTGTCACTTATGGCGATATCTAAGCCTCGCTATGCGTTTTTATTTCCTTTCAGAGCATCAGGTCTTATTGGCTCCTTCCTCAGTTTCGCGCTGTCGTTGGCGACAAGCGCTTCACAACGTGCCTCAGCTGGCAGGTACGAAGTTGGAGAGGGGAAATCTTTCTGGTGGGAGTGAGAAGAGTATGAGAGCAAAGAGGGAGAGGTTGGTAGACAAACGTACGGGTGGCCTAGTGGCCTGAGCGTCCGCCACAGCTACGGGATGTGTTGGGTTGAAAGCCCATTTCCGTACAATAATGGGGAGAAAAATGGATGGAAACAACTTTTAATAGAAAAAGGAAAGAAAAAAAATCTTCCAGGGTGGTCTCCTACAGCTCTAGGAGTCCACGGGCTCGTGCCTCACATAAGGCCCGATCCAACAGCCATTTCTGGCCGGCGGGCTGAGCGGTCCGTAAAGCAGCCTACCAGGAAGAATGAGTAGTGTCTATCGCCGCGGCGTCCGGATTTCTTAGGGGTGCGCGCTGAGAGCACAAAGCTCGCTGCTCTCTTCCGGGGACAACCCAGTTTCGAACACCACAGCCTGCAATGCTGGCTCGTGTTACAGTGTTCAAACGGGCGTTCAGTTTTGAAGTTCGCACGCTCTAGCTAGTGTGTCTAAACAGTGGCAAAGGTTAAATGTCACTGTTGTAAACCATCTTTCGAAAGACATTCGCTACAGAGTACTGCTGCAAACCTCAGCGAGTCTGGATTCACGGTCGGCTGTCCTGCTTTACGAGCAGAAAAGGTAACGTGGTAATGAACATTGTTTTTCTTTCACACCGCAGTCAAAGCTAAAACATTCGGGTTACACGCTGGGAGTCATCCTTCTATTTCTTTTCTACGGATTTTCCTCTTGACGATAGCATGGTGTGCCTATTTATTTCTTCAATGGAGCTTAATGTATCTAGAAATGTGTAAGATGAGTGAAGGATCACTTAAGTATTTCTATTGTGTTGTAGTCCGCCTGAAGAGCGTTTTTAGTACGCTTAATATTGAACCCGTTTTAACGGCAAATTT
>NC_135501.1:115073035-115093035 GCF_052857255.1 Amblyomma americanum
ACGAAGCCGAGGCTCACTGTAAGAGAGCTCTCCACTGCTTTTTTGAGGTGCCTTCTTCGGAAAGGTTTGTTAAAAACACCCTTTCCCAGACGAGGGCTTTTTCAGGGACGCGACATGATTCCGTGATTTCACAAGACAGCGCATAAAGCTCACTCGGTCGTAAAGCCGTGCGCGTAGATGGCACCACATGTAGGCAATAATCAGGGGTTGAGCAAAAAAATTGTACCATGTTAGTTTGTGGTTCTAGTGATTGATGATTGATTGGTGTGTAGTAGACGATGGCGAATTAATGAAATCTTTTTATTATTTTGTAAAATGTAAGGAAAGAAAACAATGAAAACTTTGAAAAATTAGGTTTAAAGGTGTCAAACTGCACAGTGTATAACGCAAATGCTTGATGATAATAATTAAGAAAATTAAGTGCGTGATTGATCAATTCAGTAATAGAAACAAGTGTGAAAAAAGACAAGTGTGTTCGAATGTGTTGAACTGCTCAGAATGAAAAGCCTCACCCACTACGCTATCACGTCATACACTTATGGAGGAGCTTAAGTGTCCTCTGCAATTTTTTTTTACAATACTTAAGAAACCGTTGATCAATTTCGTGGATTGAGTTTTGTACGCTAACCTCAATGTACAGCTACGCTGTGTCAGCGGTGCTCAGAACGTCCGTTGCGTCGTTGGCCGGTATACTGATTCCGAAGCAGTCCAGGATATACCGGCCTGTGGAGGTTTGCGTAAGCCTCATGTATTCAAGGGCTCCCACCATGAACAGCGCCGCAGAGCCCGTGCGATGACACTCCACCGAGCGTACGGTTCCGAGCAGGACGCCGTATGGGTGGACGCTGCCTGCACGGGTGATGAAGCAACCGCAGCCGTGGTGAACTCCTCTTCATCCGCCCTCCTCACCCTACCTTCCTCCCCAGACACCGCCCTAGAGGCTGCAGGAGAAGCCGCCATCACAATTTCCATCACCAACACAGAAGCCCGGTACATTTTAACAGACCCTAAAACTGCAATTACAAATTTTGCGCGAGGCCGAGTACAGGTTCCTACTTCTGGCATACTGAACTCGCCTGACGCACCCCCACCCCGCCATGTAGAGCTTATATGGCCGCCTGCGCACTCCAGAAATTCCGAAAACGAGACCGCCAACCTTTCAGCCCGAGGCTCCTTAAACCGGGCTCAGGTAGCCTCGGATCCGGGGATTGGCGAGGGTGCGAATGCACTCATTCAGTGAGATGACGCAGGCCTACAGAGCCTCACGCCAGCTCTACCCCTCGCCCCACGCCTCCCTAGGTAACAAGCACGCAACAATCTAGCGGAAACTACCGACACACTCTCTCACCTCACCAGTGACAATATCCCACTATCCTCTTCTGTCGCCACCGCTGCCTGCTCCCTGTGCCCAGAATCCTTCTCCTCTTCCTTCCACAACCTCTCCCTCTGCACTGCTGAGCCTTCCCCGTGCGGCCTAGAGGACACAAAGACCTGGGAGAAGTATCAGAGCATGCTGCGCTCGGAGGACCCGGCCGTTGAGACCATCACCACAGTCCAGGCTGCCAGTGTCATGGACCTCAGGGACATAAACACTTGAGCGCAGTGGTGTCGTGCGGGGACCAGAGAATTCCTCGCCGAGACAAAGTTTCTCTCTCTCTCCCTTCCTCTTGCTCTCCCCTCATTTTTATTGATTAAATGTTCTTTAATTTTTATTATCTTGCTTTCTATCTTTACTTTATTGTAGCGAGAGCTACACTTGGCTAAATGTCGAGAATTTTGCTGTGGTCCGGAGAATCCAGTTGTGCGCAGACGCCTTACCATGGCAACCGGAGAGGAGCAGCAGGTGCGGTGAGCGCTTCGGCGCAGATGGGGCAGTGCCAGCGATGGGGCTGTGCCTCCGTCTTAACCAGCATTCTGGTTAGAAGTTGCTCTTACTGCCATCTAGAGGTAACCGTTGCCATTGGTAGTTGTTGTAACTGTATTCTACCGCATTAAATGAAATAAAGGTAGTCGCTGTTACTACCTTCAGAGGTAGTAAATGCTACTAAAGGTAGAACCTGTAATAGCCACAGAATGTGCTAATTGATATCAAACGCCGTTGCTGTTACAACGTTTTTGATGTATTAAATGCTAACAATAGCTCAGAACACTACCCCAAGGGTAGTAAATATTACTCAAGGTAGGTCCTGCTGCTACCTCTCGGATTTAGTACCGTTACTATCTTGTATTTACCGCCTACAGTTACTACCAAGGTAGTAACATATGTGACAAACAGTAACTAGCCTGAAAGTAACTAATAATAATAATAATTGGTTTTGGTTGAAAGGAAATTGCGCAGTATCTGTCTCATATATCTTTGGACACCTGAACCGCGCCGTAAGGGAAGGGATAAAGGAGGGAGTGAAAGAAGAAAGAAAGAAGAGGTGCCGTAGTGGAGGGCTCCGGAATAATTTCGACCACCCGGGGATCTTTAACGTGCACTGACATCGCACAGCACACGGGCGCCTTAGCGTTTTTCCTCCATAAAAACGCAGCCGCCGCGGTCGGGTTCGAACCCGGGAACTCCGGATCAGTAGTCGAGCGCCCTAACCACTGAGCCACCGCGGCGGGTCACTGAAAGTAACTACAACAACCTTTTTTAGAGTGCTCCTCTGGCTAAATATATACTGGATTAGCCGCACCAAGCCACCGGCATTTTTTTTTTATTTTTGCAGGAGTGGCATGTTTTGTTTTTCTTATTTTCGTTTTGTTTTATTGAAATTGTGCCATAAAATGTATGATTGACAGCTCGTGTGGACAAATTCTGTCCACGCCACTCAAGAAAGAAAGACTTACAGTCAGCACTGCACAGTGTATTGTCCCGACTAGCGATTGCGGTTGGAGCCGGTGCTTCAAAATGAAGGAATTTTTCGTTACTCTTCAGGACAGTGTACATGGGGTTAGGTTCAATAAAAGACACTTGTTTTTCTTGCACAGTTGTGTGATCACACTATGTCAAGATCAAAAGAATGTTGCGCTGCAATGTTTGCTCCAAGTAATTAAAAAAAAGAGGAAGTGTAAAGACATAACGTAACAGATTTAAAGATAAAAGTTACGATTTTGGTTTCGGAAAGGAAATGGCGCAGTGTCTGTCTCATATGTGTCTTGGACACCCTGACCGCACCTTAAGGGGAGGCCTAAAGGAGGGAGTTAAAGAAAAAAGGAATAAACAGGTGCCGCATTCTATATAGAAAATTGGTTTTTAGGGAAAGGAAGAGGCACAGTATCTCTCTCCTATACTGGCGACACCTGAACCGCGCCGTAAGAGAAGGGATAAAGGAGGAAGTGAAGGAACAAAGAGGTGCCGTAGTGGGGGCTCCGGAATAATTTCGAACACCTAGGGATCTTTAACTTGCACTGACATCCCACAGCAATGGAGGTCGGAATAAATTTGAGTAACTGGGTATCCTAAACGTGTGTGTGTGTGTGTGTGTGTGTGTGTGTGTGTTGGTGAGTGTGTTTGTGTGTGTGTGTGTTTGTGAATGAAAGGTTTCAGCAGTGACTTCCTGACCATGTGGGGCTGGTATGTAGGGGCTCTCACCAATCTGGTTAGGCTTCATCTCACCTGGGTAAGTCGTTGTGCCTCAACTGTGATGCTACCGAGATTATGTGCCATGCCTTATTTGACTGCGCTGGTGCTCGTGCTATGAGGCAGTTGCTGTCGCGGATATTGGTGTTCTTGTTTGCCGCTCCGCGTAATTTTACCGTTAACCTGGGACTTGAAATGAACATGTCGTTTCGTTCAAAACGAACCCCCGACTTCTGCGAAGGCTTTCTTTTTGAGCGAATGGACGATAATATTGGGAATGGGTTATAATGGTGAGTTGGGGGATGGTGGTGCAGAAGTGTGGGTATTGACACTGCCTATGATCTTCGCCTAGACATTGAAAAATGTATGGTGAGCACTATCTAAGGGTAATCAATCATTGCTTACATACTACCGCGATAGCGTTAGGGTGCTCATATCACACAAAAAAACGGCGTCGCCACCTCTGTCGTTGGCCGTGAGGAGAAAATCCTCGAAAAATTCTAAGCAACCGAGGAAGTAAGTGGGAGAGCTAGGACACGTGATCTCGCGCCGTCATCTCAACCTGCTCACTAGATTGTGAGTGAACTGCCCACTTTGACAGGTGGCAGTTGTATTAATGATTTGTCGCTAGGTGCTATTCGGAGTACCCAGGTGCCAACCGCATCGAAGCGGCCGTGTTTAGATGCAAACGAAACGCCAAATCTTCATGTGCTGTGCGATTTGCCTGCTCAATAAAGATCACCAGGTGGTCGAAATCACTCGGGAGCCCTCCACTTCAGCGCCTCTTTAGTCTCTCAGTCCCTCATTAATCCCTTCCATTACAGCGCGGTTCAGATATCTGCGATATATGAGGCAGATACTGCTTCATTTCCTTTCCTCAAAACCAGATTTCTATTTCAATTCTCACGCTAATAGGTGCGTGCGCTTCGCGATGTTGTGCGATGTCAGTGCACCTCTTATTCTCGCCTGGTGGTCTAAATTAATAATAATAATAATAATTGGTTTTGGGGGAAAACACATGCCGGAGTATCTGTCTCATATATCGTTGGACACCTGAACCGCGCCGTAAAGGAAGGGATGAAGGTGGGAGTGAAAGAAGAAAGGAAGAAAGATGTGCCGTAGTGGAGGGCTTCGGGATAATTTAGACCACCTGGGGATCTTTAGCGTGCAATGACATCGCACAGCACACGGGCGCCTTAGCATTTGGCTCCATAAAAATGCAGCCGCCGCGGTCGGGTTCGAAACCGGGAACTCCGGATCAGAAGCCGAGCGCCATAACTACTGAGTGTCCCTGGAGTATTTGACTACGGCTCAGATTTGAAGCTCTGCTTTGGAGTCATGAATAAGGGAACGTGGATAGCGCTGTGTTAAGAGCACATTGCGCATGTGTTCGAAGTTGTCATGAAAGTCTAGGTCGTTAAAAGAGATTCTTCGAAAACGAGGGGCTTGCGAATAAGGGATGCTGGTTTTGCAGTGCAGGGGATGGGCGCTTTGAGAATGTAGATATTTTTGAGAGTCGGTTGGTTTTCTATAAACGGTTGTACGAACTGGCTCCTTGTCCAACATAATGTCCACATCAGTAAAATTGATTTGAATGGTTGAGTAGGTGTCCGTAAACTTGATGTTTGGGTGTACGGAGTTGAAACTGTCAATGAAATGGATAGGTTGTGGTTCTGTGTTTGTCTATATTATAAAAATATCATCAAATTTGCGCTTGTTCAAGTATGGCTGAGCTGGACAAGAAGAAATTTTGACTCTATATGATGCATAAATATGTTTGCATAATTTTGGGCGTCATTGTTGTTCCCATAGCGGTGCCACTTGTAGATAATATTGAAGATCAAATTTGAAGGTATTATATTCTAACGCAATTTTGGCTATTGTTCCTAAGTCGTTTGGGCTTGGAGATTTATGAGGTCTCTGCTGTTCATAAGGTTCTAAAAGGGCTGCAATGCCGTCGGCATTGGGAATATTTACGTATACGGATGTTACATCCATGGTCGCAAGAAAGCCTCCTTCAGGTAATGTTATATTGTCTATCTGGCGGAGAAAGTGGTTTGTTTCTTTGATGTATAATAGATGTGTGGCTGGAATGTGGCTAATTAAAGTGTCAATGTACTTTGACATTGGTTCCGTGATGGTGCCAATTCCTGAAATTATTGGCCGTCCAGGTATAGCAGCTTTATTTAATTCAGGGAGCACGTAAAAACGCCCAGGAGAAGGATGAGTAGCCCTGAGTGCTTTGCATAGTTTCGGGGAGATTTCATTGCGTTTTGTGAGGTGGAGGAGGATATCAGATATACCTTTTGAGTGCTCGTCGGTGGGGTCGCCATGAAGTTGTTTATAAAAATTATTGTCAGAAAGTTCTCGGATGCCTTCTGCTATATAAAAATCTCTGTTCAAGATAACAATGCCTCCATCCTTATCAGCTGGCTTTATAACGATGTCGGTACGGTTGCTGAGCGCCGCTAGAGTAGTACGTTCTCTTTTAGGAAGATTGCCTGGTCCTAGCCTGTGGTTTTTAAAAATTTTAATAATGTCATTTTAAACTGCCTTAATTAGATATCCAAGTGTTTTTCCCGCCAGATGTTGGGAGTCCGATTTTGGTTTGCTGGGTGGAAGTCCATGTTTTGTTGGGGGATTTCGGGCTTATCGAAGAAGTATTCTCTCAGGAGACGTTTTCTGGCGAAGTCGTCAAGATCTTTCAGGTGTTGGAATTGATTGTATTTGCCTCTGCGGCGGCAAAAAGTCAGCCTTTATATTGGATGGCTCGCTGATACTCTGTGAGCGGTTTTAGAGATAGATTGGTGATGCTGTCTACACATTGATGGCCGTGTTTTGAGAGTGTTTGCCCTTGGCTGACCTTTGACTGAGAGAGATGCAGGTTTGTTCAATCCCGACAACGGCGCTCGCACTTCAATGGAGTCAGAATGCTAGGGCTCCGTCTACTGTGCGATGTCATTCAAAGCTAAAGACCCCAGGCGGACCAAATTCTCCTGAGCCTTCCACTACGGCGCCCATCATAGACTGAGTCGCTTTGGGACTTCAAACCCCCCAAACGAAACCGACCAGATTCATGACCCACTGCACATGGACAAATGTCCGAAATAAATAAATTTATGCAGTAGCACTTTATAAGAGTCCCTGATCTTGCTTCACAGAGTGAGCCACTGACTCTGGAATAATTATTTCGTTCATTCCAATTTGCCTTTTTGCAGTTTAGCTGAAGCTCTGTAGTCTGTGTTTAGAGCGTTAGCTCTAATTATCTCATTCCTCAGTTTCGCGCCATCGTCATCGGCGTCCTGCCTCAGGTGGAAAAGGGGAGGCAGGAAAATCACCTTCGCCAATTTTAGTGGGGAGGCAAAGTGAGAGGGGAAAGAGAGAGAACGGTTGTGAGACGAAGGGTGAACAAGCGGACAGAGACAAACCCCCTCTTAACCTTTATGAATGCGGTGAGGATGGAACGTGGGTTAGTGAAAGAAAAAAGGTGGTGTATCGGTAGCCTAGTAATTTGGGCTTTTTCCTTGAGTGAGAACGGAGTTCCCAACACCCTCACCTTTAGCACCCGGAACAGGGACCGAGATCATCATGGGTCGGAAAAGCTACCCAGTTGTCACCTATTTGGCCCCCCCAGGCGCATACGCCCGAGGTAACCTTCACGACAAATACATGGACGACACGAAGGAAGAAATCATGGAGTGCTTGATACCCCAGCATTCAGAGTACTGCATTCTCTACGCCTGCCGTTTAGTCAAGTCCCAATCTATTGTCATCACTTTCGCAGGGAACAAGGTCCCACGCCAAGTCTCCTTCGCCGGCAGTACTGTGCGCTGCTACATCTTCAAGAACAAGGTGGAAGCCTGCCTTAACTGTCGCCAAACGAGACACCGAGAGGACGTTTACCCATCTGCCAAGCTCTCCAAGGGTCCTTACTGCGGAGCTCGCGACCCTGGCCAGGCCCATGAATGCACACCTACTTGTGTAGTTTGTTCTGTTCCTCACCAGACTGGTTCCTCCAAGTGTAAACGCCGCTACAAAGTGCCTCCTGTCGTACTGCAACGCTAGCTTCACGCTGCGACCTCAGACAGTTCCTCCACCTCCCATCGTTCCCAAACCCGGACCCGTCGACAAGGGGCTTAGAACACCTCGGCCAAAATGGATTCCGACCGCTCCTCTGGCTTTTACCGGCGCTCGAGCCGGAGTATCTCACGGTCCTTCCTGCTCCTGGACTCCGGGGTGTCTCCTCGCCGAGAGTCCTCCACAACAATATCAGGCGAGCTCGGCAATCGCGGCATTTCACTCTCAGCAGTCTCAGTCTCGCGATTCAAAGCTGCAAGCCCTGCGCGACGAGATAACAGCCCTTAAAGATGGCAACTATAGACCACTACAATAAAACAAGAAAATGCTTCTTTAAAGCATCCACCCTTTACACCCGATCCACCATCTCAAACAAATGCTACTCTACCCCTTCAACCTGTTCCCACCACCTCGCCTCAGGCGTCCACATCTATTCCACCGCAACCAAATGATACTACATCGAGTCCTCCCTCTTAGCGGAAAGCTACCTCCCGCTCAGAACGATACGTTAGTTTTGCCTACCTCAAGAAATTTGAGGCTCACCTAAAAGACAAATCAGAGGATAGAATTGGTGCCAAGCTCGAAGCGAAATATGCTGAGTTCTCTCGACACATCCAACAGCAAATGCACCAGTTCCAACAAAAAATATAGCAGCAAGTCAGAAAGACACTTAACACCCTCATTCAACAATTCCAGACACACGTCACAGGTCTTGAAACTAAGAGAGACGCACCGGCCGCCCTCCTCACGACACGGGTTAAACCATACGATCACTTGCCTTCTGCTCCAGGCCCAAAACCCATCTTATCTTCAATCACACTTCTCCATGGCGCCCCGCCAACTAATTAACGTGTGGTAATAGAACTGCAGGGGGTTTCGTCGCAAGCGAAACATACTGCAGCATTACATCCAAAATTCGGAATTCCCTGATATCATCGCCCTCCCGCAAACTCATGGCCCAATGAACCTACCAGGCTATAAACCATACTTCGCCCTAGATGTCACCGCTCCCGACTCCCGTATTTTGATTGTACGCAATTCCGGCCGTCCAACAATCATTAGACGACGTTGGCGTAGACAGCGCCTTCCTAGAACTCATCCTTCGTAAAAGGGGCGACGAAAGCCTCTTCGTTCTTAACCTTTATAGCTCCCCAAAAGACCAAAGACGCGACTTCAGCCCTCTTCTTTGCCGTGTCAACAAGCTCGCGCACCATTCAGGTCTCCTCATTGTAGGAGATTACAATGCCCACCACCCCGCTTGGGGTTACCGCTCCGCCGACCAAAAGGGTAACAATCTCTGGTTACGGGCGCAGGAACTGGGCTTCACCCTTGTTACTGACCCTCAAACTCCCACCCGCGTGTTAATAATGGAGACAAGTTTCGCAGCATGAATAAAACGCACACAGAAGACAAGGAACAAACAAGACAGGGCTGTGCTGCAAAGAAAGGACTGTGCTTGTTTGTTCCTTGTCTTCTGTGTGCGTTTTATTCATGCTGCGAAACTTGTGTCCATTATGAACTGCAACCTACTAGCCCAAACCACTGTGTTACTTCCGCGTGTTAAGCAGCCTGTCTGTTGACACTTCATCTGACCTAATATTCTGCGAAAACGTGCTGTCGATCGGTGATGCAACACAGGAAATACTCATGGCAGCGACCACTATATCTTTGCGACCACTCTCAGCACGTCGCCGTACCTTCGGAAACGTCGCCCGAGCCTAATCACAGGTCAGGAGAAGTTTCGTTTCCTATGTGCTCAGAACGCCCCCACCCGAATTAATAACCTCGACGAGTGGATCTCCAATCTCCAGGAAGATGTCTCTGCAATTACTCAGAAGTGACCTGCCACGGCTGATAAATCCAGTTTAGGCAGCCGCCTCCTCCACCTATGGAAGTCCCGCGAAAGCATGCAAAACCACTGGAAATCACAGCGCCACAAAAGAACGCTTCGGCATCGAATAGTTCAAATAGACGAACAGATCGAGGCGCACAGTCTCTCATTGGCTACCCAGCAATGGGGTGAAGTTTGTGACAACATGCGTGGCCAGGTCGGGCTAAGCCGCACCTGGCACCTTCTCCGATGCATTTTAGACCCTTACGGTTTCAAAGCTTTAGACCCTTACGGTTTCAAAGCATCCCAACGAGACAGCATTTCCCGCATAGTCCATCAACGCCCCGGCTCAAGCCAGGATCTCTCGATGAACTTCGTGTCCGGTGTCTCAATACTACTCCCCAGACCCTCTCCCCCCCTGCATGGGTAGTGAAAACCTGCCCTCGATGCGGAGATTTCAGAGGCTCAGGCAACATTAGCTCTCACTCACTTCCGCCCTAACTATGCCCCGGGACCGGATGGCATTTCTAACAAAACTCTCCGTAATTTAGATGACCAGGCCATTGAGGCGCTCACTGACATAATGAATAATTGCTGCAGAGAGGGTGAAATTCCTGCAGCATGGAAAAATGCACACGTGACTCCCACCTTGATTTCCCACTTTGTACCATGTTTGGCTTCCGCTCAAATCTCTCTACGCAAGACATTATGCTCCTGCTCTCTCGCTAGATACTATGCGCCTCTACCAGAGCGGGCACAAAAGCTATTCTAGGGCTCGATTTAACTAAAGCATTTGACAATGTCTCGCGCGGAGCTATACTCGCTAACCTATCCCTAATAAATTCTGGTCACCTACCTACGAGTATATACACACCTTCCTCTCTGTTTGTACAGCTAAAGTTAGCTTTGGCTCCCTCCTCTCTTACGCTATAACCTGCGGTAGCAATGGCACCCACAAAGGATCCGTTCTCTCCTCCTTTCTTTTCAATGTCGCCTTGCTCACGCGACCTTCAAAATTAGACGTTATTTCCCGGCTATTCAATACCTTATACGCAGACGACATTACCATCTGGGTTTCAACAGGCAACGATGCTGAGGTTGAACCTGCACTTCAACAAGTGGTGGATGTCATTGAGCGCCACGTAGTCGGAGCCGACCTCTCGTACTCACCTCAGAAGTCCGATCTGCTGCTCACTCGATGTCAACCTGGTCTCCACTGCCATCTTGCCATCTGCATTACTCGCCGCTCAGTACAAGCGTCTCACCCAAACCTCCATGGCACGTCACATACTCGACAAGCATGGAATAAGCTTCGAAACGACCGTCGCCGACAAGGCCCCGCTTCCGTACCTAATTCACAGCAACCTTATCGTTACCCCTCTCCCGAAAAATATGCACTCAGAGTATCATGTCACTCGCCACAAGGACAGGGCTAAGTCTGCATAAAAAGTATTTAACAGATCAGACACCCTCCTTTACCCTTCCCTTACGGCGCGGTTCAGGTGTCCAACGATATATGAGACAGATACTGCGCCATTTTCTTTCCCCTCAAAACCAATTATTATTTATTCAGCGGTCTACATTGACGCCGCCGAATATTATGGTCGTGATGGTTTTTCGCTCACGGTTGTAAGCTACTGTGGACGGCCGTTGGTTGCGTGCTCCATTCTCATCAGGTCGTCTGAAGAGGCCAAGGAGGCGGCCATAGCATTTGCGATGGTCTTCACCGCTGCAGAAACCATCTTTGGCGACTGTAAATCTGCGATTCGTAATTTCGCCAAAGGCCGGGTCTCCCCCGTCACCCTATGTCTCATCCGCTCCGCCAAGGACCAACTCCGGCCGATCCAATTCATCTGGATCTCTGCGCACTCATCCCATCCAGGGAACGAGGCGGCCCACAATCATCCCCGAGGATTCGTCGACCGAGATATGTTGTCGCCCGTGCTGCGGATGGCAAGAAATCGTATGGTTACATTTCATGACATAACCATTCACTGCCGCTTAGGTAGACTTCTATATACATCAGCACATATTTCTCTAACCAAACCCCAAGACGTTGCGTAGAGGCAACTCCAAACGAACACATTCCCCAAACACGTGACATAAACCCGCATATTACCTGGGGTCTACTCTCCCTCCTGTCATCAATGTGGCCAGCATGGCACTCTATCGCACATACTCTGGGCTTCCCCTCAAGACTCCCCTCCATGAGGTTTACAGCTCTCGAATTCCGACCAGTGTGAGGCCGCATTGCTCAATTCCAACTCGGACACACAGATCCGGGTCTGACAAAAAGCCCTAGAATTCGCCGAGGGCCACGGGCTCATGGCCACATGATGGGGCTATAATCCCACACAAACTGCTAACCTTTTCGACGAAAATAAAGTTTATCCTTCTCCTTCTTGATTGGGAGGGGTCGGTGCTTCGATACGAACTGCTCGGTGCCCGGCATTCTCACGGTTGTGTGGCTGCAATAGGTTCCCAAAACCCGGATCTTCCCTTTCGGGGGAGAGACTAGTTTGTTAAACCTTGGCCTGCAGAGGTGGTTTGTGTTACAGTGTTCACAGGGGGATTCAAGTTGATGTGCTCTAGCAAGACGGAGTAAACAGGGGTAGAGATGGACTACCAGTACTACAAGCTATCTATGAAAAAAGAAATTCATTTCAGTGCATAGCTTCAAAACTGACCAATTCGGAATTCACCTCTGGCTCTCTCACAATGTAAAGAAAAAGAAAGGATGTTTGGAAAAATGCTTACGCTGTCAGCGCAGCTAGGACTCAAACATTCGGATTACAAATATTTTACCGTCCTGTGAGTTTTGTTCATTGAACTTGTCCAGTTCTTAGATACTTCGAATTTGTGAACGGCGTTAACAGTTCTTCATATCGTCCCTCAAGTTTTCTGCATGCATTCTGCTTACAGTGAATGAATATTCTTTCTGCACAAGTATCTATGTACCTTAGCTCGCCGTCATGATCGGCCAAATAACTCAGAGTTTCCGATGCTTCAAACAATGTCCAGCCGACATTTCACTGTACTACCTCATTAGTGGCTTTGCTTTGAGCGCATAGCGCTAATTCTCACAGAGCTCTCTAAGTGATTTCTTTCCTCAACTCAGCTTTTGCAATGAGGATAAAACTGCATTGCCACAATAGAAGACTGTGCACCATTACTCCTTTCCATGAACTTCTCAGCACTGCACAGCTTTTGTAATTACATAATGATTCGTTTAATTATCACGAGATATCGCGTTTTCGCCAAAGTATTCTCTCCCTACTTTCCCTAGTACATCTTTGCTTCGATTACCCATACCTTATGATAATATAATCCTATCAGCTTAGGCCTTCATATCCTTGAAATTTGAGCACTACGCCATTGGAAACGTAGAATATCCGCAAAGCTAGCTTATATGCGCTTAAAATGAACCACATGCAGTCTCCTTCGCCTCCACAAGTACTAACCAGATTAATGCAGTTATGCCAATCTTGAAGCCGCTGATTTCCGTACCTAATATTTTACAAAAATGGGACACAGATGTAAGCATCACGCGCACCATGAGATGCGTGCTGATGCCTCATAGCGTGATGGCGCCTATAGTGTTGCGCTGCTCACGCCTCACGAACAGCTCGCACGCATGTACCACCACACGCCTGGGAAGTTAAAGTGGCGTCCTCGCCGCAGATTTTGCCGAGAGCGAGCTTTCAACTAACGCGGCGTTGACAGAGAACGCTGCGTCATCATCATCATAATCAGCCTGAATATGCCCTCTGCAGGGCAAATGCCTCTTCAATGTGTCTCCGATTAACCCTTTCCTCTGACTACTGCGGCCACCGTATCCCCGCAAATTTCTTAATCTCATCCGTCCACCTAAATTCCTGCGCCCCCTGCTACACTCACCTTTTCTTTGAATCCACTGCGTTACCGTTAAAGACCAGCGGTTATCCTTCCTTCGCATACATACCCTGATCAAGCCCATTTCTTTATCTTGATTTCGTCTATATTGTAATTAAATCGAATTTGTTGCCCCACTCCCTGTAGCGTCAACTGTAAAACATTAAGCCATAAAATCATTAAAAAAGACTATTCCTGAGCCAGTATAGCCTTTGCAAGGCATTTAAAGAGTGCAGCTGTCATAACATTTCTGCAGGAAAGGCTCACAAACTTGAATGACGACGCCATCTACAGCCCGGTTGGGCTGAAACCCGATATTCTGTCTTTGTCTTTCAATGAGAGTACATTTATTCCGGAAGCATATCCATTCCTTGAAAAAGCCTAGTTTACTTCCTTTCTGAGAAAAAAAAAAGTCAAACCGAGGAAACAGCACATGCTTTTTATTTGTTCAAAATAGAACTGTTCATCGAATTGGCTGACAAGTACAACAATCCACAAATAATAATTTTCCTGAAACGAAGCAGAATTTCTTGCATATCAAAGCGCTGATAATCGGGGAATTGTAAATGGGTAGCTGCGAGGAAACTGTATTTACGGGTGAGAGTAGTGTAGCTTATCTTTTGAAGCGCTCTGCAATATTTTTGTTTCGAAGTTCCTTAAGTGTAGCGCCTGGTTTAGCAGTTTTCCGTTCCCAGTTAATGCAGAATTATTCACTCCAGAACAACTCGTCAACATGCACTTCAGTATGCCTGATAACGCAGACACATGGCGACGATGCCGAGGCTCACTGTAAGAGCGGTCTCCACTGTTATTTCGAGTTGCCGTCTTCGTCAAGGCTTGTTCGAAACACCCTTTCCAAGGCGAAGGCTTTTTCATGGAAGCTACATGATACCGTGATTATACGAGATAGGCGTATACAGCTCATTCGGTCGTAAAGCCGTCGGCATAGTTAGCAGCACGTGTAGGCAATGGACGGGCGTTGCGCAAAAAAAATTGCATCATGGTAATTTGTGGTTCTAGAGATTAATGATTTATTGGCGTGTGATAGGAGACGACAAAATAAAGAAACCTGTAATTATTTCGTTTATAGGGATTACAAGCGCGCTGCGCCAACGACTCCTCTTCCTGTGTCCGCGCTCGCTCGCGGCCGCGCCCCCGTGAACGCACCACCATGGAGGTGCAGGTGCAGGGAGAGAATCTTCAACCCCGCGACTACGGCCCAAGGGACTGGACTCACATCCATAGTGTGCCTGCCCGCTCCAGGGACCGCTGTACGTCAACAAGCCAGGAAACCGCAGCGTCTGTAAGCGGTGCCGCCATCTCACCTACTGCAGGTCCTGACAAGTCGCACCTGCAAGCAACGCGTGCAGCTGCGCAGCGTTTGGGGCAGCAGCCGCCGCTCCCGGCTGCTGACTACAAGATCATCTTCAGGTCTCGAGGCGGGCTGCAGCTGAACCTGCTTCCGGCCCGACTACTACGGGAAACCATCCTCCGAGAGGCGTCCCAGCTTCAAGAACCAACGCGTACCCAAATCAGGGTTCACCCAGTCAACAACACGTGCACAGTAAGCACGCCCCTAAAAGCTGACGCACTCGCGTTGGTTCGCGTAACCCAGATCCATCATCAAGCAAAGGACTTCACAGTCACAGCTTATATAGCGCCACCGGACGGAGCGGTACGCGGAGTAAGCTCCAATGCATACTGGAATGAGACACCGACAGCTCTTCTCCAGGACCTCATCACCGGCAACCGGAAGCCCCCATCGTGGACACCCGCCGAATGGGGGCCACGCGTTCTATTCTAGTCACCTTTCGTGCTGGAGCTGTGCCACAAGACATTCTTTATGGAGGAGCCCTCCACACCGTACCGAGGCCATATAGGCGCCTGCACGAACTGCCGCGTCCCAGGCCACCGGGCAGATGTGTGTGTCCACCCAAGATCTTATAAATGTCCCAGCTGCTGGAAATCCCATCCCAAAGAAGATTTGTCATCATGGACCCCCTGCTGCATTCTCTGTGGGGGCCCACATATGACCGGAACTGGGAACTGCAATGCACAGGGCCATAAACTAGCGTCCCCGAGGAGCGCTCTCCCTCCTCCGTCTAAATCGCGGCTGTCTCGCCGTGATCAACAAAGCACAACCAACGGACGCAGCTTGACGGCTTCCCGGTCAAGTTCCAGAAACCGACAGAACAGCAGCAAAAACTCCTCACGTCTCACTTGGGCAGACCGCGTTTCCGGCAACGCCACCCGTCTTCCCCCGCCACCCCAGTCCTCCCAAGAAGATTCGAGAGACCAGGAACTCCAGGCCTTGCGCGACGAGGTAAGCCGTCTCTCCTCACTTTTAAGCAACCCCACCCCTTCTCTACCTACTCAACCATCACACCCTCTCATTAACCCGACCTCCCCATCCACAGACACTTCGAGCACCCCTCCTGCAAAGAGGCAGCGCACCTCAGACGCCACACCGCCTCCCATACCTCTAGAAATAGACGCTAAATTCGCTGCACTGGATGACAAATTTGACCACAAACTAAAAGAGCTAGACGCCCGCCTTGAGGCCAGATTTAATCACCTTGCCGCCACCCTCACTGAAAAACTTGAGCAGCGCATGGACGCTATGCTTACCAAGATGATGGAGTTCATGGAACATAACCTTACTCATCGCTTCACCCAAATTCAGAGCACCTCCACTCCTACCCCCCTACCTCCGTAAGCACAAACCCTCTTTGCTGAACACACCAATTGACACCCTTCTCACACCTCTCCTCAACCCTACGACTCTCCAATATGGCAGGGGGGAACACTAATTCTCTCCCTATTTTAACTTGGAACTGCCGTGCTTTACGGGTTAAGCGCGCACCTCTGCAACTTCTCCTTCTCACCCTCACGCCCACTCCCCATATACTTCTTCTCCAGGAGACTGCACACCGGGCAACCTTCCCCAGCTACACATATACACACTCAGACACCACTAGCAAAACCAGAGCGTCCACACTCATCCACCGCAGCCTCACTTATAAATTTCATCACATCACGTCGGAGACACCCTGCGTGATCACTGAACTTTTACATAACACACATACACTTCCTTTAATCTTTATAGCAAATATATACCACCCCCGTCCCAGCCGATATCCTCGTTAGAATCACTTCTGCGAGAGCTACACCACCTAGGAGGGAAACATCCTCTACTAATTGGTGGGGACTTCAACAGTCAGCATACGTACTGGGGATACACAACCACGACACATCGAGGTTGCAGGCTGTGGCTGCTCCTGCAGAACCTCCAGCTCACTGTTCACAACACGTTTCAGATGCCCACGCGGATCGGCAACAGTGTCAGCATGGACACCAGTCCGGACCTGACTCTGAGCCGCTACATCCTTGGTGTTACCTGGAACAGAACTCAACATACATTGGGCAGTGATCTTTACATTATACAAATCACTGTCCTGTACAAACCACCCCTTCACTCCTATACAACACATAAATTGGTTAACTGGGATGCATTTCGCGCTGCACGCACAGCCCACCCAGACACTCCTATCACAGAGGTCGACGCCTGGGTGCAATTACTCAAGCATGACGTTCAACACAACACGCAACACATTGAAACGACCACCGACACCCCTACCCTGGACACACACCTAGCCCACCTCTGGGAGGCTTATGACAGCCTCCTGGAATGCTGGAAAGGAAATAAATATAACAAGACACATGAAAAGCGTCTGGCCGCACTGCAGACAAAAATTCAACAACACTCGGAGGAGCTCTGCCGATCCAACTGGGGACAGATATGTGACGGCATCGCCGGAAACTTGTCCAGCAAACGCGCATGGCAACTCCTCCGACACCTCATCGACCCAACAAACACCAAATCATCAACACAACACCACGTGACACGCCTCACACACAAGCATATTGACAATCCCGAGGCCCCCATAAACACACTTCAGAACACATACACCTCTCCGGGTGTCCCCAACTCCTCTACCCACCTACACAGGACCAGCCAATCCAACACTCGACTCAGACATCACTGAGACGGAAGTCAGAGCGGCCCTCCTGACTCTACGAAACCAACTCCGCACCTGGTGGAGACCAAATCACAAACTCCATGCACCGTGATCTGGACGACCAATAGATCAACCAAATTACGCAATACTTCAACCAGTGCTGGAGGGAGGGTATCCTGCCGCAGTCCTGGCGCCACGTGAAGGTAATATTCATACCCAAACCCAACAAAACACTTACACTTCCAAACCTTCGCCCGATTTCGCTAACCTCATGCCTCGGAAAGCTCTTCGAGCATGTTGTGTTAGCAAGACTCACAACGCACATGGCGGACAACAATCTATACCCGCATAGCATGGTGGGATTCCGCCACCATCTGTTCGCACAGGACACCATGCTGCAACTCACACATGACATTTTCGACCCGCTTCAGCCTGGTCACACAAAGGCAGTCTTAGGTTTGGATCTCTCCAAAGCTTTTGATCGCATCGAACATCAGGCGATCATGACTGTGCTATCTCCATTGAATGTGGGTGCGCGCACGTACGCCTACTATCAAGCATTTCTCACTGACCGCACGGCTAAGATACATTTTGGACCTCTCTCTTCCCCCTCCTTCACGCTTCAGAGTATCGGAACCCCTCAAGGGTCCATCCTCTTTCCCTTCCTCTTTAACATCACCCTCATCCCCCTCGCCTGAAAATTGGCAACTATTCCCAACCTTAAGCACACTCTTTATGCCGATGACATCACACTGTGTACCACCCATGGCAGTGACAGCGACATAGAGAACACCTTACAGGAAGCAGCCACCCTCACCCAAACTTATGCACAGAACATCGGACTGTCTTGTTCCCAGGAGAAGTCCGAACTGCTCCTCATCCGGCCTAAGAACCAACTCTCCCCGCGCTCCCCCATTGTCATCGAACTGAATGGGGACCCGGTAGCGGAGGTTGACACCCTCCGCGTATTGGGCCTGCATACCCAGAACGATGGCAAAAACACCACCACCCTCAAGAAACTCAAGCAGGTTGCAGGCGCGATATCGCATCTCATCCGCAGAGTTTCGGGCCATCATAGAGGCATGAAGGAGCGCGACCTCTGTCGCCTCATTCATGCCTTTGTCCTCTGCCGTGTGCTCTACACTACCCCATACCTAGAACTATCCGAACACGACATAAATACTTTGGATGCCTTGATCCGCAAGGCATTCAAAGTCGCACTTCATCTTCCCCTGAACACCCCCACAGACAGATTACTAGGCCTGGGCCTCCACAACATGATCGGGGAACTCGTGGAGGCCCATCGACAGGCCCAATACATAAGGCTTACACAAACCTCCACAGGCCGGTATATCCTGAACTCCCTCGGAATCAGAATACCGGCCAAGGACCCAACCCTCCACCCCATTCCTCGACCCCTTCACCGAGAGCTGGTCATCAAGCCACTGCCAAAAATATGCACCCCTCCCACCATGAGCAGCGCCGCAGAGCCCGTGGAGAAGGCACTCCACCGAGTGTACGGCTCCGAGCCTGACGCCGTATTGGTGGACGCCGCCTGCACAAATGACGAAGCAACCGCAGCCGTGGTGGACTGCTCTTCATTTGCCCTCCTCACACTACCTCTCCCCCTGACACCTCCCCAGAGGCTGCAGAGGAAGCCGCCATCGCAATTGCCATCACCCCCACGGAAGCCCAGTACATTTTAAACGACTCTAATAATAATAATTGGTTTTGGAGGGAAAGGAAATGGTGCAGTATCTGTCTCATATATCGTTGGACACCTGAACCGCGCCGTAAGGGAAGGGTAAAGGAGGGAGTGAAAGAAAAAAGGAAGAGAGAGGTGCCGTAGTGGAGGGCTCCGGAATAATTTCGACCACCTAGGGATCTTTAACGTGCACTGACATCGCACAGCACACGGGCGCCTTAGCGTTTTTCCTCCATAAAACGCAGCCGCCGCGGTCGGGTTCGAACCCGGGAACTCCGGATCAGTAGTCGAGCGCCCTAACCACTGAGCCACCGCCGCGGGGCGACTCTAAAACTGCAATTCTAAATTTTGAGCGAGGCCGAGTCCACGTCCCTGCTTTTGGCATACTGGTCTCGCCCGATGCACCCCCACCCCGGCATGTAGAGCTTATAGGGGTGCCTGCGCACTCCGGGAATCCGGAAACGTGGCCGCTAACCTTCTAGCCCGTGGTTCTTTAAACCGGGTTCAGGTGGCCTCGGATCGGGTATTCGCGAGGGAGCGAATGCACTCGTTCAGCGAGATGACGCAGGCCTACAGAGCCTCGCGCCAGCTCTTCCCCCCGCCCCACCCCTCCCTAAATAACAAACACGCAACACTCTGGCGCAAACTACAGACACACACACTCGCCTCACCCCTGACCCTAGCCCACTATCACCCCTCCTTCCCTACTCCTGCCTGCACCTTGTGCCCAGAACCATTCGCCTCTTCCCTCCACATCCTCTCCCTCTGCACGGCGGACCCTCCCCCGCGCTGTCTAGAGGACCTCAAGACCTCGGAGGACTGGGAGACCCTGCTGCGCTCGGAGGACCCGGCCGTGCAGACAATCGCCGCCGGCCGGGCTGCCAGTGTTATGGACCTTAGGGACATAAA